>NC_137787.1:89612328-89742518 GCF_963383645.1 Muscardinus avellanarius | reverse complement strand
CATTGGAAGCTGAGAGCTCCTGTATAGGATCAGATTTGCCAAGGGAATCGAAAGAACAGCTCAAAGAATCCTCTTGAGTTTTGCAACCCGGATTCTGAGAAGATCCAGAGATCATTCAGGCAGATGTAGAATTTCTCCTTCAGATAAGACAGATTTAGTTACAGATATGTTATTGTTTCACTATCTTGACAAATCACCATGAGGTGAGAAAACAGTTTGGGTAAATAAACTAACATAGCAATAATTTACCCACTTTTCTAAAACTGGTTTCTTTTCTCAATTTTAAGGTTAATCATCCTTTTTAAGGGGGATAAGTGAGTTCCCTTCCAAAATTAACATCTCCGCATCTCATCAAATTAGAAATAGCCACGTTTATACTGATGGGAATCTGTTCTCACTATTTCTTGGCAATGCCTACATGGAAGGGATTTATGAAAAGAAGCACTGAACTTAGAACACCGTCCTGGATTTCTTTATGAAATAAGAAATTATGAAAAAAGGCACATGTACAATATTTTAACCAACAAAATGATGAGCATTTGTGTATCATAAGCTATATTAAAATGAACACTTTAATGTAATTAAATAAAGTATAAATGAATAAAATAACAAGTGGATAGAGATAAAGGAGATCAATGGAGATCATTTATTTTTAAATAGAGTGAGCAAATTTACAAACTTGTAGGAATGAACCTAACATCCCAGATACCACTTCATATACCAGCCTGTGAGGAAAGACGAGACTAATAACATTTGCTTTTGTTGCTTAGGAAGGAGAGGGAAAACAAAGAGGGGTAGGGAGAAAGAAAGGGAGAGAGAGAGTCATTGGTAAGGAAGAGGTGGTTAGCCTTCCATTTTACGTCAACCGAAGGAATAACAAAAACTGCCTGGTTCCAATATTCATTACTAAGCAAAATATGCAAAGAGTTGGTTGTATGCTGTTTTACCACCATACTTTCACGTATGTAATCACATCTGTGGACACATTAGAACGACAGAGTTACTAGCATGTTTCCAAGTGTGCTCCATTATATTCCAACTGCAATTTTCTGAACACTAATTTACCGCTGTACTTCAAGCTTACTCCAGCTACTCTAAAGTAAATACTGTATATATTTCAAGAATTCTGTACGAAATTATATATTCAATAACAGAGCGAGTGCTAATTCAGTAAACATTGCATAGCTGCATTGTGCTTACCATGGTGCCCATGATTTGGGCCCAGCAGGCACACGGAGGAGGTGAATTTGTCTACATTAATATTTTGAAGCCAGATACTTGATTCCCTACCAATCATTTCACATACTGTTTGGAAAAGCTCCATAGCTCATACCTTCATGGATAAGGGGGGCAATGGCCCATTTTAGAGATGAGCTGACTGAGGTAATAATAAATACAAGTGATTTAAAAAAAATAGTATCAAGCCAAGAACAAGAAGAAAAAGAAAAGACAGATCTCCACGTACTGATTTATGGAGCTTCCAACTAGGCCTCTCAACAAGTGTCAAATGTAGAGTCTTCTGGAGAAAATGGTTGCTAGCTGGAAGGCACTGAGCCCATCTGAGGAAACACAAGCATCCTTCACCTTTGATGTCAGGTGTGCTCAGTGCTTCCCACTCTATTTTCTTTGCTCCAGGAAATGGCTTAAGAAGAGGGAGCAGGTGCCTTTAAAGCACTGGAGTTCACAACTCTCCAAGGTATCCAGAGCATCTGTGTACACTGATGGAAAGTATTTCCCATTCAATCACCTTGAAAGCCTGGATTTAGAGGACCATCAGGACTTGTACCATGGACAACAACGTGTTTTTTTTTTTTCTTCTTCTTCTTCTTCTTTACTTTTATGAATGTGAAGCTCAGTTAGCAATAGCACCAAACATCGATTTCACTGTCCTGTTCTTGGCACTACAGGGGTCATTTTAGCTACACAACATAGATGTATGCTGAAGAGCCTTTGGTTTGTTTTATTCTCACCAGTTTTACAGGTTCAGCTACTGCCAGCATGAGTGGTTCTGATCTTTATATTAGATCTTTATATTAGATCTTTATATTAGATGTATATCATCACTTTGTATTTAAAAAATCATTCATTCATACTCTTATTTTTTTTTCTTTAACTTTCCACCAACCTTTAGGTATTTGCTGGTTCTAAACTACCTTGGTGTGCCAAGTTCTGGGTTTCTTGTGAGGAGCTTGTATGGTAACTTTGCAGCAGTAACCCACGGTCCCGGGGACTCTCTCCTACCTGCTTCCTGGGCTGGCTAGAAAGCTGTAGTTATTATAGAGTTATGCAAGTGCTTTCAGCAGAGAATGGAGCCTTTAGTGTAAACTTTCCTACCCAAGTCTCTGAAACAACTTTTGAGAAACCTCATCTCATTTATTTTCCTCCGTTTTCCTCTTGGTTTGATGTCAGTCATCAATCGAGCAGAAGACAACTCATTTCATTTCTGTGACACACCATGATGGACTTGTGTTGCAACCCTGACTTATTTTGAGAACTTCAATTTCTCAAGCTGAAAGCTCGAATGTCCCATGGTTGGAAGAGCTATTGATCCGATGTAGATGGACGGCTCAAGAGGAACTGATACATTCCTTACAGTGCTTTCTTTTCCCCCGGCCTCTCTGGCTGGCGCAATGTAGTCTTTCTCAGATACTGTTGTCATCTACAACATTGATTCTGGCATCACGTACGTATTCACTTTTTCTTCCTTTTTCCCCCCACTGTCAGCTTTGTTTTCATGTAGTATTACTCTATTTCATTTCAGGTGAACTGTTAACTAAGGAGTTTATGATTCTGGATCTCTTTTATAACTCATAGAAAATCTAGACATAGAAAGTAAGTGATATTTCCAATATATTTTCTTAGTGATTTGGAAGAAATAATGTATAGCATTTCTGTGAAATACAAGATGCTAATATAGCAATAAAACTGAAAATATAAGCTTTTTAAGACAATAATTTAAAAAGCTACAAAAACCTAATATGGATATTAATGAATATAATTTACAAAACCTGATATACAAAATTGCTGGCAGAAATAACCAGTTCTCTATTATATTGTCTTTGAGGGGAAAAGAGGCTACACTGAATTTCTGGAGGCCATACCTAAAAAATTCTTCTTTCTAATTAAGAAACACATTGGTGTAGACATGGTAAATGGTATGATAACCCAGTCTCTACCTACATGTGACACTAAAAAAGAATACAAGTATTTTACTTGGCAGATGGAAATATACCCCATTTTTTGTGTGTGTGTGTGTGTGGTGCTGGGAGTGGAACCCAGGGGCTTTCCTACCTCCAGGCTATACTTCCAGACCTATTTTACATTTTATTTGGAAACAGGGCCTCACTAAGTTGCTGAGAACCTCACTAAATAGCTTAGGTTGGCTTCAAACCTTTGCGATCCTCCTGTCTCAGCCTCCCAACAGCTGGGATTACAAGCGTGTGCCACCATGCCTGGATTTACCCTATTTTTTTTCTAACATTTATAGCAATGGCTAATAAATGCTAAACTCTGTACAAGGTATATTAGATATATTTGTACATCTAATATTCAAGGGGCTTCTACATGGTTTATCTCATTACTGTAGATATTTTATAGGCAAAGATAATAAAAGTAACTTGATCAAGCTTTGCAAATTAACAAGGGGAATAAATTATTAAAAGCGAGTTTCTCTCTGATTTTGGAAGATGTAGTGTATTATAAAAAACAGAATTTAACTCAGAAGAGGTTTTTATAAAGAGAAAACCTAATATGGCCAATTATAAAGGAGCCCAAAGACGGGGAGGTACCCAGTGATTATCAAGAATGCAAGCCATTAGCCTCTCTGGGGCTCAACAGGCAAGGAGAACAAAGAACATAGTCATTGGAGCATAATGAGAGCAAGCACCAGGGGAAGGACTGTCCAGAAAGGTCTATTTCAGAGAAAGAGAGGCGGTGTCAACACTACTTTTTTCCATACTCCAGTATCCTGTCTGGGTTCCCCACTGGCTACACCTATAGAAAGCCAACCAACAAGGAAGCTTGGATCATATGGTCAGAAGAGTTCATTATTTTAGGTCTCGGATTGGGCCAAAGATGAACAGTGAATGGATGAGAACAGATGGCATGAAAGAACAACCACACATGCTAACCAGTTGGTTATCTGTAGAACAAGAATGTGCCAGCAGTCAAGTGGCAGTTCAGCCTTCCCCCAAGGAGGTCCATTTCTGGGATGTAGTTCACTCTGCAGAGCAAAGCAATGCCCACATAACATATCTAACAAATCACAATGAAAATAAAATATCTTCATATGCATTCATCAACATCTTACAGAATATCTTTAAAACCTGCTTAGAGCCGGGCCTGGTGGTGCACGCTTGTAATCCCGAGCTGGGGAGGGTGGAGACGGAGAATCCTGCTGGTTCGAAGCCAGCCAAGCTGGCTTAAGAGACCCTATTTCCAAATAAAATATAAAATAGGTCTGGGAGTGTAAGCTGGGAGGTAGAAGGGTTCCATCCCCAGTTCCACACACACACACAAATAAATGTGTGTGTGTGTGTATATATATATATATATATATATATATATATATATATATATACCTGCTTAGAAATGAACTGAGTATATGTTTTATGACATTTTGATAGTGTTTAACTTAACATACTTAATATTGTTTCTAGAAATTTTAATTATTATATTTAAATATATGCTTAAAATACAAATCATCTTGCAATGTAACCCTAGAACTAAATTATGAAATCTAATTATTTCATTAAAATAGGTGCATGGAAACCCTTTTTATTTTATTAACTTCTTCATTAATTATGTACAACATATTTTCCATTAGTTATCCTTATAAATGTTGCCACATCCTTAGTTTAGTCACTGATATCTCTAAAACTACTCATAAACAAAAATCAAATTAGGTAAAGAAAAAGGACAAGCACAGAATTACTTAAACTGCCACCCTCAGCCCTTCACATTCACACTCCAGCCCTCATTCCCACCCACTCTATGTATCTGCCATCCTGAGGTCCCCTGCACAGAGCCCACACAGTGTATATTATTTGTATATATATGCTCCCCTTGACCGGTCCATCTTGAATGACAATTATGCATAATCAAAGCTGCTCTCCACTAGTTCTCTGTAAATTGTCTCCCTACATTTAGTATTGCATACCCCCAGTGCCGCCAGGGTTATCTTAATAAAAAAGCAAATATGATTATACTATTTGTTCTCCTAATAGCCTGCTCTGACTCGCTAATGCCTACAGGATTGAGTAAACCTAAGCTTCTTAACTTGGCAAACAACGAATCTGCAGTCTGGTTCCAATTCACTCCTCTAGCCGCATCTGTTCCAGCACCATGTCCCGTGCTCTCCGGGCCCATCCAGAGCAAAGCCACACACTGCTGTTTCTTTCTGCTTTCATTCATGATGCACCTGGATGTCTCTAGCTCTTTATCCTTTTGAAAAACTTCATCTGTCCATGAATCCATCTTCCAAATCCATCTGTCCATTGATCTATTAATCCATCTAATGTCCTATTAATTTATTTACTCATTAATTTATTAATTTATTAATTAACAAACCTCCGTTTTTGCTCAGAAAATCATTTAGGAGCTAAAAATTCAATGAAGAGCAAAGCCAGACAGCGCTAGCTAGTGTGAGGTTTTGTCTAGTTGAAAGAAATAGATATTTATTGAATAACCTAACAAGTCAAATTTAAATTAAAGATAAATGCTGGACAAGGTGACTGCATGCTTGTAATTATAACATTTGGGAGGCTGAGACAGGAGGATCGCAGTTCAAAGACAGACTCAGCACCTACTTAGTGAAACCCTTAGCAACACAGTGAGAATCTGTTTCAAAATAAAGAATAAAAAACAGGGCTAGAAGTGTAGCTCAGAGGTAGAATGCCCCTAGGTACCGTCCCCAGTCCTGCAATATATATATATATATATATATATATATATATATATATATACTTAATGTATTATATATATATATATATCTCACATTAAAGATAAATTTTGTTATAAAAAAGGGAACATAGTTCCATGAAGATGCTTAACAAGATGTGTGTGTGTGTGTGTGTGTGTGTGTGTGTGTGTGTGTGGTGGTAGTGAGGAGGGGTCCAGAAGGAAAATATCTCCATAGAAAATGATGCTTAAGCTGAGCTGTGAATATAAGGGCAGATGGCTTGGCTAAAATGAGGAGAAAGAAAAAGGCAAGAGAACAGGGATAGCCAAAGAGAATAAGCAAGGAGATTAAAATAAAGAGAGGTACTTGCTAGACCTTGTGGGCTCTGGCAAGAGTATTTTTTTTTTGGAGGGGGGGTCTAAATATGCATAGATGCTTTTGTGGTTGAAAAGCAGAAAGGTAAGTGACCAGATTTATACTTTGTCGTTTTGGCTATAGTCAGAAAACTTACATAGTGTCAGAGACAAGCAGAACAACCAATGAGAAGCTTCAGTAGAACAGTAAGAGAATGTAGGAATCTAAACTTTAAAGGGGGTAGTAGAATTAGAGAAGAGAGGGTAGAATTATCACACAATTGGAAAAGAACAGGCGAGATAAGAGGAAGAGGATGGGGTCAAGGATAGCATCAGTGTTTCTGACTTTTGCAACTAGAAAATATTTGTTACTCAGGCCCACCTTAGGAATCATTTCCTACATGAATACTTCCTTGATTTTCATAGAGAAAATAATGCAAACACCCCTTTCCAATGTTACCATAAATATTTATCTATAACTTTGTTAGTTATGAACTTTATGGACTTTATAAGACTTGTATTTTAATATGTTCACCTTACCTAGCACACAGTAGATGCTCAATATTGAATGAACAAATAAATGAATTAATGAATGAACTTCTTTTATAATAAAATAAAGAAGCTACTCTTCAAAAATAAGGATACAGACATTCAAAATACTGGCTGTAAGTGAAACATAAGAGATTGTTTGGGCTATTTTTTTTTTTCAAAATAAAGTGTTGTCCTGGGATTTTGAATAACTTGTTCACTTTCAAATATATAAATATAGAAAGCTAGACTGTGGCTCTTCTCTCCTCTTCTATGAATGACCATTCCACTTTTGGGCCTTGTGCTCCCTGGTGTTTCTTTTTGGTAGTAAAAACAACTCTACCTTCTATATGACTTCAGTACTAACTTCCTTCTAAGGCTAGTAATTTCTCTACACCCACTTAAAGGCATTTTTGGAATATTAGTAAGCCATAGAGGTTGCACCTTTTCTATAATTGCTTATAGATCAGGCCAACAAAGAGTTACAGAAAAGTAAAGAAGAATAAAATAGATATGTTTTAAGAAGCATAACGAGGAATGAATTGACTTAATGAATGTTAGCGGGCATTTTATTAATTACAATTTAATGTAATATGACAATCACAATTAGGTTGTGATGTATGTTTGAAGTGGCTTTACAAATTACATTTTGAAGATATATTATGGGTAGGATCTGGCAACTTTATTGCAATATAAATTGGATTTTCTCTGCTCTCTCCCTCCTTCTGTTCATCCCCCTCCCATTTAGCAGGTCTGGAATGAGATATCTGAAGCATAGCGATACATGAAAAGAAGAAGAGTATAAAGGTTACACACTTTATCTTATTTGAAGAAACCTACAAATTAGTCCATTTTGTCTCCATGTGTGTGTTTGTAGATATAAAAATATGCATTTCTCAATAGTGTGCCAAAGTATTTCTAAATGTAAGAGGTGCATGTATGTGTATCTTAGTCAATCAAAGGTACAGGAAGGGTTATCTTCTTTCTAATTTTCTTATAACACCAAGAAAATAAACAAATCTTTCTTCCTGAGATCTAATATGCCAGGGAAATAATTGAATACAGAAGGCAGATCCTTCTCTAAAAAGGTGGCTATTTGATAAAGTGATGAGAACATGAAAGTGGGGTTTTGTAGACTTTTTACAAGAATTACAATGACGATAATAGTGATTGTGAATATAAGAGTTGACATCTATTAACTTACTGTACATGCCTGGTGCTTGCATTATTTTATTAAATTCACACACACCTATGTATCCACATGATTTTTCTATCCTCATTTAAAATGTGAGGTATCTAAGGCATCGAAAGAAAAATCAAGTTACTTATACCAGTTACAATTAGTAAGAATTGAGCATGAATCTGAAAATATTTTTCTCCCAGTTTTACACATCTTCTAGCCATTTTTAATTAGTCATTCCTCAAAATTTCATGAAATAATTTATATAATTTCCTATTTGTTTAGTTTTGTTTTATTGTGTCACTTGAATAAAAGTTAAAATTAAAATAATAACTTAGTGATTGTTTTTGGTTCGTCCATCCAGAACCCTATTTTTTATATTGCCCTTCAGTTCCTCAATTTCATGATTCTATATCCTCTTTACCTTCTAGATACAGTGCTAAGCAACTGTTCCAAGGCAGATCAATGCATCTCTTCCCAGGCTATTTTGGAGAAATAATTACATGTCTCTTATGCTTGAACCTATATTATGAAAAATTGGTCTATGTCCTTTCTCTAACATATGGACTAAAAAGGTAAAGAATAGAGAACAGAATGCAAGGGAGGGCTATGTTCCAGTTGCTACTACATTTTAATAGAATTCCTATCTTTTTATTTTATTTTATTTTATTTTTGAAACAGATCAAGATCCTAAAAAATCATCTTTTAAGCTACTTCAAATTGACCATCTCCAACTTTTAATTCAAAGGAAAAACTCAGTGTAGCCACTAGAGTTCTAATCCAGTCTTAATAGTTTGAACCTTGACCTTATAAAATACATTTGTCATTTGTCCATTATTAAATTGACATCAAATATAACAAGTAGCCTCTCTTTGCCTGATAGTTTACTAAGTGTTGGGAATATAAATATAAAATAAAATCTCTCCCTGAAACAAGTTCCAACATTACATGGGGTATTCAAACTGTCTCTATCTCTCTCCATCCTTCTCCTCTTCCTCTACCCTCTATCAATCAATCTATCTACCTATCTATCTCAATTTATTAAAGAAAAGAGAAATGTTCTGTGGTGGTTGCTGTTTTATGAAGTGGAAGGATTTTCTCACATCTCATACCAAAATTGAGCTGGAATAAGTGTTAAAATTCTCTTATCTGATACAGACCAATTTTATTTGGGGGATGTGGAGCCATTCTAACTGCTGGTACAGCATCCTTCCTTTCTTTTTTAAAACCATTACACAAAGCCGGGCGTGGTGGTACACTCTTGTAATACCAGCACTTGGGAGCCTAAGACAGGAGGATCACCCAGGTTCAAAGCCAGCCTCAGGTACTGAGTTAGGCTCTCAGCAACTTAGTGAGACCCTGCTTCCAAATAAAGTATAAAATAGGTTTGGGAGCATAGCCTGGAGGTAGAAAGCCTCTGGGTTCCACCCCAAGTACCACAAAAAATAAAAATATAAATAATAAAACCATTGCACAGTAATGGCTTTAGATGCATGGAGAAGCAAAAGCTTCAGGATCATTCGATGCCCACTTTAAAATAACTCTTTCTAATGCCAGGATTATGAGTGTCAGGACCTGGTGCCGAGGTGCACTCACTTGTGCTTCTAGGAGGAATCAAGTTCTTCATAATCTGTATTCTTCCCACTAGCAAGAGATTCCAGGTTTATGTCTCATTCATTTGTGTCTTACACTGACTTGAGCAATGTCAGCTAATATGGCAACTACTTGAGAATGTATAGAAGGGAATGAGCTAATCTGTGTAGCTTTGATGAGCTAAGATCAGTACCAATAATGCTGAGGATATGGGCTAACACACAGGCGATTCGTTAAGAAATTTATGAGCAGATGGGAACACTGAAAATTTTAAATCTCAATGGACATGTGTATTTAGATTTGGAAGCTTCTTTTAACAAATGAGGTTATTTTTGTTTTGTATAGAATACGTTCCTGATTATATGAAACCTGTGTTATATATGATGTTAACAAAATATCTCTTTACAGAATGCATTTCTTGCAATACCCAGGACTAACTTCTGGTTCAAACATGTACTAACTAGAGGTTTAAAAAGACTTGTAAAATTTTTTTAAAGATAGAATATTAAAGTGTTTTGATGCCTAAATTAGCTATGCACTGGATCTAGAATAAGAAAATGCTACTCCAAATACCATTTAATGAAAAGCAGAAAGCTTCAAGCAGATGTTCCCAATAAACAAAAGTAAGGTTTGATTCGAAATATAGGAAGTGATAGGAGAGCAATATTGATAAATTTGGACATAAAATAATATTTAAAAAAATACAAATCTAAACTTACCTCATTTAGTGAAGCAATAAAACTTGCCAAGATACTTCTGTATATACAAATTCTACTCACTGGAGTTTAATAAAACTAAAAAAAATTTAAATTCTTGAGAAACAGTTATAAAATCTGTTAAATTTCGACTATATTCTATTTCTCTTCTTTAGTTCCTGTCCTCCAAAGACTATCCATGATGTAGGACTTCAATCCCTTCATCCTATAATATAAATAAAGGATAATAATAAAGGTAATATAAAGGATATTGACCTTCTTTCTAATTCAAAAAGCAATCAACGTTGACTTGAAATTTTCATTTTTAGAATTGACCCCTCTAAACATGACTACTTTACTCCTTTTCAATTGCTTTATGATACTGCTTTTCACTTGCCTTATGATACTACTTTTCAATTGCCTTATGATAATTCATGTATGAAATGACATTCAATTGTTAAATATAATTCTTAGTCAACCATAATTGTTGACTAATTTGCATGTAGCTCACCCAATGTGCAAGATGATGATACTTGTTATTATGATCTATTTTTTTCTGAGAAATGTAAAAATATGTTATAGTTTCTAACTGAGGCATTCAAGCCCTCTCTATTACCTTGATCATTAAATTGAGAACAAAATGAACCAAAAGTAGGCACCTACTGATTGCTATCTTATCTCCCTTATGACAGACTTGTTGTCTCATTTTACTTTTCTTATGGGTAGTGTTTTAATTTACAAATGGGCTAGCATTTATCATTTCATTTGCATTTTAATTTGTATTCATTTTTTAAGTGGGAAGCAAATCAACAACTTCGAGTTCCATTGATATGATTGACACTATAGCAATATCCTGTTGTTATTTGGTGCCCATCTGTTTTCAGATGGTTAAGAACCAAATTAATTGAATCTTCATGATTCTTTAAATGTACATAAGGGGCAAGTTGTCTTTTGGTTTTATTTAGAGAACTGACTGGTTTCCTTTATTTTTTCTTTAGTCTTTCTCTCTTTCTCTTCTTTTTTTGTGCAAATTTAAAGAGAAAAATGAAGTGAGCTGGGTGTGGTAACACACACACCTGTAATCCTAGTACTTGGGAGGTTGAGAAAGGAGGGACACAGATTCAAGACCAGCCTCAACAACTTCACAAGACTCTCAGCAACCTATTAAGATCCTATTTCAAAACAAAAGGTACTTAAAGACCTGGGGGTGTAGCATAGAGGTAGAACACCCCTGGCTTCAATTCCACAAACACACACACACACACACACACACACACACACACACACACAGGCATGCTTCAAAGGAGAGAAAAAACATCAAACTAATGTCTTTCATGAGACGTTAAGAAATGCTAATTTAATTAAAAAGACTGATAATCTGAACATTTTTACATACCTACTAGCATAAGTTCCTAATGTCTGTTTTTCTATAACTGTCTAAAAATACCAAACCTCTCTTAGCACAGCTGATGCCTGGGTGAGTACACTTCTTTCTGCTCTATAATGAAATTGGTTTTAGTAATACCTTTGAGACAACAGGTAATAATAACCATTACTTCTGACAATTGTGTCAAAACTAACCATTACATGGTTAGTTTTGACACAATTGGTATTTTAGAGAAGAGAATACATACTGATTATACCTGTGTTGTCATCCGGGTCATGGTACTGTACAATTTTTCAAGGTGTTGTCACTGCAGGAACTTAGGAAATTCTGAATCTCTGTATTATTACTTATGAAATGTGAATTTGCAATTATCTCAAAATAAAATGCTTAATTTTTAAGAATCATCAATTGTAAATGTACCATGTGACACAAAAAGTAATCTAATTCTACTTCAGAATAGCTAGCACATGACCATGTACCACATTTGTTTACACAGTTGACATGAGTGTATACAATTTTAATACTCTGATTATTTTGTTTTACATTAATCAATAAGCTCTTTTCCCCTGTTATATAGTCTTAATAATTATTATTGACAACTGTACAGTCAATTTGATAGGTCATAATTATTCTTTTTTGGAAATAAAAATGTTTCTTTCATATACAGTAGAACTCTACTCTTGAATAAAATCAAACAAAATAAATTAGAATAGTGAATTAAAGGCCTGAACCTTCTCATAGCAGAATAAAAAAATGAAAGGGAGATTGGATTGTCTAAGAGCTGTGAAATCTTATAATTGGAGTTTGGAACAAACTTTTAGCAAATATACTGTAGTTAATATGTTTATTTTAAACTAAAACAGAATTTTTTTGTGATGAATACAAGGACACTTTTGATATTATGACCTACATTTTATGTTTCAACCTTCTCATTTTAAATTATTTTCAAAAAATATTTTCCCAGCATTAGGGAGGCTGAAACCGAAGGATTGAGGTTCGCGGACAGCCTCAGCTACTTAGTGAGGCCCTTTGCAACTCAGTGAGACGCTGTTTCAAAATAAAGAATAAAAAATTGGGCAGGGGTTGTAGCTCAGAGGTCAAATGCCTCTGGGTTCCATCCCAGACCCACACACAAAAAAATTCCCAACACATTTGGAAATAGCTTTAAATATTCTTTAGTCAGAAAGTCACCATTATCTGCTGTATCACATTTGTGATGATTTTTAAACAATACCTGTTTTTAACTGTTAAGGAGAAGGAGAAATGGGGACTCAATATAATGTGCTTCAGATGGAATATGAACGAACCATAGTCTTTATTTAATAATAATGTATTAATATTGATTAATTAATTGTGACAAATGTATGTAATACTAATGTAAGTTGTTAACCCTAAAAGAAAATGTGTAAGTTATTCAGATAATCTTTATTATCTTTGCAATTTTTCTGTAGATCTAAAACTACTAAAATTAAAAATAGGGATATATCATGTTAGTATTATTTAAATCAATTAATATATTTCATAGATGAACCAAAATCCATATTTACAAAAAAAACCCTACACCTCATAGTTTATATTGTTTCACAATTTTAAATATTAAACATAAAATTTCTAAGTGGTCACAATAACAGAATTAAAATAACTCAAGTTCTATTTCATAATCTTTTATAGCCACCATTCATATGCAGGAGTATATAGTACCACTGGATTTAGAGCCAGGAACTAAATCTGAATGTGTCATGAATATTTCTCCATCCTGGTTAGCTTGCTGTCATCATTAAGCCCATGTACCTGGCCCTTGTTTTATGAGCCATGAACTGACCGCAGCCAGGAGTTCTCAAGTTCCCTCCCTTGTAAAACACTGTTTATTAAGGACACACTAATTAAAACAATGAAAAAGGAACAAATTTATAAAAATGCACAATACTTCATAGTAACTTCAGTAATTATTTATACACCAGAATAGTTTTGGAGATGGATGCTTTTTATCAGTCACATCTTTCAGTATTGAGGGTGCATGATCACAATAAAAGTAGACCAGCTTTAAGTTGGTTTTGTTTTAGATTTTAAATTCTCTTAGGCTTTCTCTTTCTCGCCTGCATCTAGGACTATGGCTTCACCACCTCACCCTTAGCATGCATTAAGTTAGGCACCATTTTATATACTGGAACTACAGCAATTTTCTTCTTTTATGATACTTAGATTTAAGTGAAAGAATCTGATAATAATAGGTCGAATAGAGAAGATAATTTCATAGAGGGGTAAGTTCTAGGTAAAATGTGTTGTCACCAGAACCTCAAAAGAGCTACTAAGCCCCAATCTTCATCTGTACAGTTGAAGATGCAAGACACAGAAATTGTTCCTTTTCTCTGCAAGGTGTATTCGACTAAGGATTCTAATAACTTTACTACGGCCATGCGCTCACAAATTGATCAAGGATTTATTATCCACTTTTTGAAATGAATGTATCTTCACATGTTACCCAAGTCATCCTCTAGCCATCTCTTGCTTGCCTGTCTGACTCACATAATGATATTACTGAAATAGATCAGTGCTCTAAGTGCTGACCAGAAATAATAAAAAATAGGCTGTTCAGACCATACTATATCAGTGGGAAGAAAAGAAAATTAAGATACTCCAGAAGTAAATCTGTAAATGACTATTTCTGATGCTCCTTGTTTTCTTTGGATTGAAAAAAAAATTGTGTGTTCCAGATCAGAGGCCTTATGTACAGTGACTGAAGCTTTGTTCATCAGCTCTGGCAATGATTCCTACATCTAGCTCAGTGGATGTGAAGGTCTCCTACCTGGTTAACCCTGAGATTATCTATATATATTCTCCAGTTTCTACAGAAGAGAGAACTAAGCAGAAAATGGTAGGACCACCACCTCTATATTCGATACATCTTTCATGGTTCTAATCTCTGCCACCTCTCATGCCTCTATGCCACGGATATGGTGTTGTAACCTATTCAGGAGTGAAGGCAATTTAGATTTCTCCACAGATTTACATCTAGATCTACAATGGATTTTTTTCTCCAATTTCCAAGTATAACAATTTTATTTTAACTGTGAAAAAAAGAATAGTTAGGCTCACTATGAGCTGTTGTCCTTATAATTATTTTAATATTCAAGAGTTACGATAATTTTTTTCTGGACATCAATATCTACATAGATACTTTATTCTAATAATTTTCCTAATGTCTGAGAAATTACTTTGTGCAACCTATGTTAATCCAAATTAATAGCTTCAAGTCCCTTTAGAAAAGAACTAAGTGGATTTATCATAGTGTGTATCTGCTGCTATGATTTGGCTGTGGAATGTCCTGTAAAGGCTCATATGTGGAAGGCTTGGCCCGCAGTGCAGTAGTGTTCAGAGAAAGATGGGTTTTGGGGTAGTGATTGGATTGCATGGGCTCTTTCCTCATTAGTGGATTGGTCTATGGGTAGAGTAATAATTTGATGATGTTAATGGGATATGGTTGAAGCTTCATGAGGTGAGGCCTATTTGGAGGAAATAGAACTCTGGAAGGGCACTCATCCTTCCTTTCTCTCTCTGCTTCCATGTTGCCATGAGTTGAGCAGCTTTCCTCCACCATAGCCTTCCTCCATGATGTTCTGCCTCATCTCAGGACCATAACAATGGAGCCAGATGAATTGAGGCCTCTAAAACTGTGCACCACAGTGAATCTTTCTCTTTTAAGGTTGTTTTCCCTGTGTATTTTGTCACTGCAATGAAAGCTGACTACATACCTCTCATTAAAGCTAACACTTCAGTCCTAAAGGCAACACTTTGGTCAGCGCATTCTGAATCTGAAAATTAGCACAGATCTGGGAAAAATAATAGACCATGACTTTTTATCATGGATATCAAAACATCCAACTCTTTGTTTATAGACATTAGTCAGTAAGTGTTTTGGGCTATTATCTTAGAAATTTTGTCCCTAGGGAAATTATTTTCTATTAAACATCTCCAAAACTCACTGCAGATTTTGGCCAAAGCCTACCTGTGAACTTCTAAGGCAGCTATACCCTCAGTTAATCACAGCTACCTGATCACTCCCAAACTCACCTTCATCGGATCTGTAATGAAAATGATCTCAACCCTGTGACTGACTTTCTTAGTTCCATCTCTGTTTGCAGAACAGAGCCACCAAGGAGGTTCCTATAGGCCTCTCTCAGAAGTGTGATTCTATCAGCCTTGGTTAATTATCTGCCTTCTTGTAAAGCATAATCTTCTGTTGTCCTGAATTCATATAATCTATCTATTTCAGCACCACAATCAAAGCTGCTTTGCTCACTTCTATACCATCTACTGGGACAACTTGGACACTTCTACTTTATTCATCATTAGCCAACACATTGTCCAAGCCTTTTAATGCCACCCTAACATAGAGTTTTCCTCTCCTTTGAAGACCTCTACAGAGTATTTAATCCCATATCCACAAAGTATTCCTAAATTATTGAAATTATACTATCCTTTCTTTTTTTCTTTCTTATACTTTTATTATTGCTTTGCAATGATGTATCGTAGAGAGGCACAATGTATAAATATGTACACACACACAGCTCATTTTCTTCCATAACACA
The DNA here is from genome assembly GCF_963383645.1 of Muscardinus avellanarius. Classification (NCBI taxonomy): domain Eukaryota; kingdom Metazoa; phylum Chordata; class Mammalia; order Rodentia; family Gliridae; genus Muscardinus; species Muscardinus avellanarius. The sequence continues at coordinate 89,726,294 of NC_137787.1, read as the reverse complement.
CCCCACTATTTCTTCCTCCCTCCCCACACATACTAATGAAATTGGCAGCAATACATTTATATATTGCAGAAGTATTATGTTTTCTTCCTCAATACTCCTCACTTCTTTCTCCCTCCCTCAATCCCTTTCCACTATTTTTTTTTTGTCTCTTTCCAAATTTATCTCACCTAGCATAATATCCCCTGGTTCTACTCATTTTCCTGCAAATGACATAACTTTCTTCTTCTTTATGGATGTATTGCATTATATCTACCACATTTTTTGTTTGGTGGAACTGGGGTTCCTGGAAATCCTTTTACCTCCGGGCTACACTCCCAGACCTATTTTTATACGTTTTTAAAATTTGGAAATAGGGTCTCTTAAGCCAGCATGGCTGGCTTTAATCCTGTGTGATCCTCCTGTCTCTGCCTCCCAAGTTGGGGGATTACAAGCCTGCGCCACCACGCCCAGCTTCTTTTAATTCATTCATTGATAGACATGGGGGCTAGATCTATAATTTTTCTATTGTGAACAGTGTTTCTATAAACATGAGCGTACATGTACTATTTTGATATTCTAAATTCAATGTTTTTGGAAAGATATCAATGAATGGCAAATCTGGGTCATATGGTGGGTCCATTCCTATATTTTGAAAAACCTCTCTACTGATCTTCATAGTGGTTGTCCTATTTATAATCCCACCAACAGTATTTAAGAATTTCTACTTCTCCATATCTTCATTAGCATTTATATTGCTTGTATTCTTGTTGGTTGCTATTCTAACTAGAGTTAGATGAAATGTCGATGTAGTTTTGACTTTTGTTTTTCTAATTGCTAATGATGTTGAACATTATTTTCATATACTTATTGGCTAATTGTATTTTTCTTTTGAGAAATGTTTGTTCAGTTAAATTGTCTATTTTTGATTGGGTTATTTTGATTTTGAGTTCTTTATATATTCTACATATTAGTCTTTTCTAGTCTTAGATTCTGTCTTCCTTCATGGAGCATTTGTGTGTGGGGGGGCTACTGGGGATTGAACTCAGGAGAATTCTACCTTTAAGCTATATGACCAATCCTATTTTAACTTTTATTGGGAAAGAGCATCCCCCTAAATTGCTGAGAGCCTCACTAAGTTGTTGAGGCTGGTCTTGAACCTGCAACTATCCTGTCTCAGCCTCCCAAGTACTGTGATTCTAGGTGTGTGACACCAAGCTCAGCTTCAAGCATCTCTGGAAACCATTCCTCCTGCTATTCCTCTGGCTCTTGCTAGATCATACTAGATAATCTTCAAAATGTCTTCAGAGTTCAACTTTTCTTTTTTGTTGAGAAGATCAGAAAATTCAAAAGATGGGATTTAATCTGCACTCTATGATAGTCTTCAGGATAGGAGGTAGGTATAACCCCTGAGCAAAACACCTGCTGCCTTGTATAGAAGAACATTCAACAGCAAATGATCAGCATTTCTCTGGGTAAGGAAGTATGGGAAAATTTTGCAAATTCTGATGCTTTTGAAGGGCCTTAAAGGCCAACATTATCATAGTCATCCACATAGTTATGCTGATGTCAGTTTCATGTCAGGTGCCTAAGTTTTCCTAATCATGAACCCAATTTTAGCATAGATCTTGGGGCTCTGCATCTCTGAGTATTGCATCTTCTGTCTGCTCTTCTACTTAGTGTTGAGTTGCTTGTTAAAAGCCCTCAGTTTATCGCTATCGTACTATAAGTCATCAATATAACTTAGTAGGAAACAGTAACTTTTTAGGCATTGTTCCCACATACTTTTTATTTACTTGAATCATATATACAGAGGTTTTCCTCTACTGGGATGTTTTTATCTGGTCACCTTAGATAAAAACTCTTTAGCAATTGGAACACTCTTGTATACTACCATACTAAGAATGAATAGCATCCACTTTTTTGGCTAGGGGGTGGGTGAGCCCAAACCAGAGCCCCAATGTGACATCTCAGTACTCAGTACATATTTCGCATTGCTTTTATGAGTTTGTCTTTTCCAAGAAACAGTCACCTAGGTGGGATTAAAGTTTGCAAGAGTTATCAAACTGGGCATGGTGGTGCATGATTGTAATGAGACAGGAGGACCTCAGTTCTCCTAGAGCCTCAGCTACTCAGTGAGGTCCTTTGCAAATCACTGAGATCCTGTTTGAAAATAAAGAGTAAAGCCGGGTGTGGTGGTGCACGCTTGTAATCCCCGTGCTTGGGAGGCTGAGACAGGAGGATCGCACGGGTTCGAAGCCAGCCTCAGCTACTTAGTGAGGCTCTCAGCAACTTAGTGAGACCCTGTTTCCAAATAAAATATTAAAAAGGTCTGGGGCTATAGCCCGAAGGTAGAAAGCCATTGGGTTCCACTCCCAGTACCACCAAAAATAAAATAAAATAAAATAAAAAATAAGAATAAATAAATAATTAAAAAAATAGGACTGAGATTGTAGCTCGGAGATAGAATGCTCCTGGATTCTATCCCCAGTACCGCAAAAAAAAAAAAAAAAAAAAATTATCAGGGAAAAATTTGGAGAAGGTCATTCATTTCCATTAGAAAAAGAATGAACGGGATCAAAAAGCATGGTCATATACTTTATGTACATATGTAAAACTATCAGTTCCAATCTCATCATCAAGTACGTGGAAAAGGAGGCAGTGGGGAGGAAGATAGGATTGGGGAAGATCATCAAATACTGTGTATATGTATGTCCTTACCACTGTGAGTTGCATAATTATGTAAAACTAAGGTGCACCAATAAAAGTATATTTAACAAAAAGCATGGTCCAGGATGCTGGAGTATACATGGAGTTACAACGGAGCTGGTGAGGAGAGCTTGAGCAATAAACAGAAGTGCTTTTCTCCAAAGGAGCAACACTATTCCCTGCACTGGCAACTAGAAGCAATCACAGAGAACATAAGCAAGATTTTAGAGTGATTAGCTGCTACTGGAATCGGCAGAATTTCAACCTGAATCGACAGTCTTTCTTGAGCATAGCAAGAGCCTGATCTGGTTAGGATTTCTTAGTAGTCTAATTAAATATGTTCTTTGACCTAAAGGAAAGCAAGGATACATAAAAATAGAAAATGACCCCACAATTAAAAAAAAACTGAAAAAATTATAACCAGCAGAGAAGCTGTTCAGTTTCTTTAATATGAGGTTTAGTCAATTCTAAGCTACTTATAATAAGAAAATAAGACACTAGAAGGATAGCTCTTATAGGTGTTAGTAGCATAATTGTAGAATTCAATTCAAAATAATAAAAAGTAAAATATAAATTTTTGAAATAAAATGTTTTATTTAATATAATTACCCCAGAAAATAATTCAAAATGATCAATGGGAAATGTATTAAAAGTATATTAAATTGACAAATTTCCAGTACTTACATATACATATTTTCAATATATTAATAAAAACCATAAAGATGCCAGGCACAGAACCACAGTCTTGAGGCTAGGCTCACCAACTTGGTGATGCCCTCAGAAACTTAGTGAGATTCTGGAACTAACAAGTAAAGCCAGGCATGATGGTCACATTTGTAATCCCAGTACTTGCAAGGCTGAGACAAGAGAATTGCAGGTTTGTGGCCAGTCTCATCAACATAAAGAGGCACTCCACAACTTAGTGAGACCCTGCATTAAACTAAAAAAAAATTAAAAATTAATAAAAAGTAGGCTGGAAAGTATAGCTCAGAGGTAGAATGTCCCTGGTTTCAATCCCTAGTATTAAAAAAATGAATCAAGAATCAATTAATTAATTAAATAAAAGGGAGGATGGGGTTTCACTCAAAGGCAGAATGCCCCTAGGTTTAAACCCCAGCAACTATTTAAAAACTGACATGAATATCTTTATGGTTCTCAGTGGAGAATTTTAGTATTATAATTGTCTAATTGTGTGCATTTTTCTAAAATTAAGCTGTCTATTATTTAAAATTCAAATTCATATTTCAATGTGATGTTTTTATAATTTGTCAAAAATACTTTGAAAGTCATGTGAAAAAAGTAGCAAATATAATATTGAAAATAAAATAACCAGAAAAGGCACTTCTACTTCCAAATATTATGGCACATTGTAAAGTCACAGTTACTTAAACAATATTATTGATGATATTAATACATAGATTGATGAATTAATATAGATAGATAAAGCTGGTCTTTAGATTTATCATTCATTTTGTTTTATTTAGAAAAATGGCACTTAAAATCAGTGGGAGATGGCCGGGCATGGTGGCGCATGCTTGTAATCCTCGCACTTGGGAGCAGGAGACAGAAGAATCACGCAGGTTCGAAGCCAGCCTCACTGGCTTAAGAGACCCTGTTTAAAAAAAAAAAAAAATATATATATATGTATACACACACACACACACACACACACACACACACACACACACACACTAGGTCTGGGAGTGTAGCCCGGAGGTAGAAGGGTTTACAGAAACCTCAGTACCACCAAAAAAAAAAAAAAAATCAGTGGGAGAAAATATAAAAGCTGAGCATGGTGGTACACACCTGTAATCCCAATACTTGGGAGGCTAACGATTGCTGGTTCAAGCACATCCTCAGCAACATAGTGAGACTCTAAACAACCTGGTAAAACCTTGTTTCCAAAATCATAAAATAAAAAGAGCTAGTGGTGTGGGTTGTTGGAAGATTTCTCCTGAATTCAATCTCTTTTTTATTACAGACACAAAAAGAGACAGAGAGAGAGAAAGAGAAAGAGAATGAGAGAGAGAGAGAGAGAGAGAGAGAGAGAGAGAGAGAGAGAGAGAGAGAGAGAGAAAGAGAATACCAGAAATTCATACTTTGAAACACAACTTTTTGTACAGCTACTCTGTTAAGAATGCATTGATTATAAGTACTATATAAGAGAATATTAATTTTACTTTTATTCTAGAGTAGTCTATCTCCTGCAAGCTGAAAGTGTCTTGGGATATAGAACTTTCAGATTTAAAACGAGGACAATTTTGAGAATATTAGATGAAGCCAATATAGGGAATTGAAAGTCCTGAATGTGAAGAATCGATGGACTAATTTATGGGACTATCAGGATATGTTCACACACCTCTTCTGGAAGAGTTGTGGGGTCAGAGGATGAGAAAATAGTTAAATCATGCAGGGTCTTATGAGATGAGAAAAGAATACTAGAGTTTGCTTCAAGTGTGATCGGCCTCTAGCAAAGGCTCTTAAAGGCGGGGGGGGGGGTGGGTGACTCAGGAGCTTCCATATGGTGGACAGAATGTTTCCAGCTGTCATTGAGAGAAGAGAGATGCCTACTTCTTCCTAGAGAACAGATTGGAGGGAACGACACCAAAACATTTTATTGCTAATTCTGAGTGGTGAGACGTTTATTTTTTAATATGGCTTTTTGAATTGAATTTGTACCTACATGAATCATTTTTACAAACAATACAAATTTATACTTAAAACTAAGTTTTGTGATATGATCTGAAGGTAGAGTGAACATGTGTATGCTCTCATTTAGTTAAATGCAAATACAATAAAATGTGACTCTTTATCCTAAAGCTTACAATGTATTCAATGCAAATGAAGAAAGTCAAAAGCCACACTCTTTTATGCATACTTTTTATTATTTTCTTGAGACATCAAACTCCAAACTTTGATCTGGAATTCAGAGCCCATTATCTAAATATAATGAAAAAGGGCAGTTTGGACATACAGGCAACAAAAAAATGTCAATTTGCCTATATTAGCAAATAAATAGATTGTTAATGAATATATTTAACTACAAAGAGAATGAAATTTCTCTCCGTCCGTCTGTCTGTCTGTCTGTCTGTCTGTCTCTCTCTCTCTCTCTCTCTCTCTCTCTCTCACCACAGTTACTACATTGAAAAGAGCTTCTTAATAAAAATGAGCCATAAGTCTTTTCAATGTTAATGACCACTGAGTCTTTTTCCCTATCTGTATTCATGGATAATGATAGTGTCAGTTGTATTACTTGAAACTATGAACGATAATGGCTAGGTAATTACTTGTTTTTCTGTACGCCTATGTCATTACAAATTAGTGAAGTCTACCTCAAATTGTCAGCACCCAGTTCCATTGATCTCGTAGTCAGCTTCTAAACACAGGAAGCTACAGCGATGTGCAGTTAATGCTGGCAGCTGCAAATAGACTGCCTACAGGTCTGTTTTTGTAAAGAAAATTTTCAATTAGTAAAAGCCATGGGCATCCACTTTCAAAAAGAGGAAAAAGAACTTCCCTAGAAGTCTTTCATCTTTTCTGCTGCATCATGTTTTTCGTGAAAGAGAGTTACTGTGCTCCTGCTTATAAAGCTGCAAAATAATTTTATTTTCCAGCCAGCAAGATTAAAGACTTGAAACCTGTATTCAAATAATGAGACAGGAATAAAACATTAAATTTTCTCCCTGTCTCTGAGAGATTCACTAAAATAAAAATTATTTGAGAAGTGATAAAATAAAACGCTGAGATTTATCTCAGTCACATTTAAAATAGATCACGTCAGTATTTCATAGATTGGCATTGCGTGATCAGTCCCTTTTGGTTTTCCTTTGTCTTCTTCCAACTTATGAAACTACTGATGCTTTTAGAGGTTTCTTTGATTTATCCAATCTTTTTTCAGAAATGTTGTGTCCAATCTCTGCTCTCTTCTTGATGTGGGAAAACTTTGTGATAGCGGAAGAGAGAGACTTTGGATCTCTTCTTGTTTCCATCAGTTAACCATTTCCATATACTCTTATATTTTAATTTTCATTCCTGCATTAAAGAAGACAGAGCCATATCCTATCATGCACTGCTTGTACAGGATGTGTATATCAGAAGGGCCGGGCTTATGGATAGATGTCAAAGATCATCAGGAAAGGAAAGGAATCTCAGGAGAATTATAACTCTGCCAAGGTGTCAGAAAAAAAAAAAAAAAAAAGAAAACATGGGCATAGCCTAGAAATTAGAAAGGGAAAATTTTGGAGCCTACTGAGTTTAAAACAGAGTTATAGCAGGGCGCGATGGTGCACACTTGTAATCCCAGCACTTGGGCGGCTGGGAGACAGGAGGATTATGGTTCGCAAACAGCCTCAGCTACTTAGTGAGGCCTTTTGCAACTTACTGAGAGCTTGTTTCAAAATAAATAATTAAAAAAAGTGCTGGAGGTATAGCTCAGAGGTAGAATGCCCCTGGATTCTATCCCTAGTACCACCACACACACACACACACACACACACACACACACACACACCACGCAGTACTTTGCCATGAAATAGTCATTCTGGATTGATGGATTGTATCAAAGAATTTTATAATGGCTGTAATAAAAATAAATAAATATCACCTTATTAAAAGCATGAAGTAGTTATTATCTTTTTTTTTAACAAGTCTGGGGATGGACCCAGGGTCATTTAACCTCTGAGCTTCACCCCGTGCCCTATTTTTTTTTTTATTCTTTATTTTGAAACAAGGTTTCACTAAGTTCTGGAGGGCCTCACTAAGTAGCTGAGGGTGTCTGTGAACCGCGATCCTCCGGTCTCAGCCTCCTGAATGCTGGGATTACAAGTGTGCGCCACCATGTTATCATCTCTTTTCATTACAATGTTCTAATAATAAATTCCTTATTCTCTCTTTTCTCAACAATAATTTTCTTTCTCATTCATACAGGCTTTGAATAATAATAAAAAATAGAGTAGGGTCACCCTGTAGTGTTCACTATGCATTAGGGATCCTAGGGAAATAAAAAATGAGTATTAACTAAGCTCTGGTTATGAACCAGTTGTCCACATTTTTTCCCAAATGTAAAAAAAAATTCTGAATGCAAAAAATAAATTTTAACAATAGTTAGGGACATCTACTAGTAACAGTTTCATAGGAAATGGATAATAAGCAGAAAAGAAAACTTCAAAATTGTGATTACATAACAGTAATTTTAATGACAGTGTTTAACTACTTATAATTTATGCCAAACCTTGAAGAATAACAATTATATGTTAAATTTCAAATTAGCTTTACTATAAGCTTTATTTTGTTTCAATAGTAAATCTTCTATATAGGCTCCATAATCCTGCTCTGTCTTTCTGTAATATGATGTATTCATATATTACAAATGATTATAGAAAATATTGGCACAGAAAATTTATATTGAAAGGCAATAAAGAAACAAGTCTATATAGATTTTAAGACAAATAATGTATTAATACTCTGTCATTTCTTTTAAATAATTGATTGATTATTATTTTGTGATACTGGGGATTAAATCCATGGGCATTCTACCTAAAAGCCACAACTCTAGCCATATATATATATATATATATATATATATAACATATATATATAAAATATATATATATATTTAACAGATCTCACTAAATTGCTAAAGTTTCTCTGGAACTTTCCTAGCAGTCTTCCAAATACTGGAAAGACGACAGGCATGCACCACCATGCCTGGCTATACTCTGCCATTTCTCTGTCTTGCCTATTCTGTTTTCTCCTGTTTAAATAACAACAACAAATAGTCCTAGAAAACTATTGTAAGGTACATAAAAAAATGGAAAAGGAATATCTCTTAAAATAATAATTAATGAGAAATTACATCCAAAACGAGAAAATTTAGGCCCAGGCTACAATTTCTAATGTGTGTTCTTCACAAGATGATCATAAAATGCAATGAGAAACTCTATTCATAGCCTCTGTGAAATACCATTGTTAATATTGTTATGTTAATATCCATAACTATTATATTCATGTTAATACACTACTCTGCCTGTATAAAGCAGGAACTTATCTCAAAGCAATGTCCAAAGTTATCAATATTTGGTAGCTTTTCTGCTGGATAGCATTCTTTGTTCGTTTCCAGGGCTGGGGATGGAGCTTTGGGTCCTGTGCGTGTTGGGCAGGAGCTCTACCACTGAGCTACTTCCCAGCCTGGATAGCATCTTAGAGTGTTCAGTGGGATAATAAATTAAAAGTAGGTTTTTTTCCAATTATAATAGGTAATGCAGAAGTTAAGTTAAATGTATCAGAAGTTGGGGGTTTGTTTTCCTAATATTATTCTTATTGTTTCATCATGTATGATCTGATTCTTCATCCCATATTTTTGTTTATTCTACTAACTTTTTAAGTCCTTTTGTTCCAGTTAATGTTTCAAGAAACTAAGAAATTATTTAAATCTTATTCATTTTTTATGCTTCTAGATAATTGTCTTCCTTGTCCCCTCTGGAGCCTGCCTTGCCACATCAAATAATTCTTCATGATTAACAATAACCAAATTTAATGTAAATAATTATCATTTTTATATCTTAAGTTTGTGTTTATAAAGACCCATGTGTGAGAATACAAGCTGGTTTTTTAGCTTGTTTAAACATTTAACATATAGGAAACTTTTATTTGGTGGCATTAAGCAAAATAATATGATATATTTCCTCTATACAAAAAAAATGACTACATGCCAAGTCTTTCTAATTTCCTAATTTTATGAATTGATCAAATATTAAAATCTTTAAAGTACATCTTCTCAGCTGGGCCTTCTGGCTCACGCTTATAATCCCAGCATTCGGAAGGCTGAGATCAGAGGATCGCTGTTTGCAGCGCCAGCTACTTAGTGAGACCCTGTTTTAAAATAAAGAATAAAAAATAGGGCAGGGTGTATCTTGGAGGTAGAAGGCTCCTGGGTTCCATCCCCAGACCCACCAAAAAAAAAAAAATATATATATATATATATATATATATATATATATATATATATCCTCTCTAATGATGTTTACTATTTATTTATATGAAAAATATTCTATAATGAATGGGTGTAGTGGCCCACACTTATAATCTCAGTAATTAGGAAACCAAAGCAGGAGGATCATAGGATCGAGGCCAGTCTTAGGAACTAACATGATACTCAGCAAGTTAGTGAGATCTTGTTTCAAAATAAAGAAAAAATAAATAAAATAGGGCTGGGGGTCTAGCTCAGACGTAGAACGTCCCCAGGTTCAAAGAAGGAAGAAAGGAAGGAAAGATGAAGAAAAGAAAGAAGGACTTAATAGCTATTTTCTGATTTAAAAATTTAGCCTCTGGATTTTATATTTACTTTGCCCATCTTTACAAGTGTGTAAGCCTTCTTTGTTTAACTTTAGTCTATGATCCTAAGCAAAGACATAAAATAATTGATAAAATATAAAAATGCTTCTTTGACAACAGTACAAAATCTCATGAAATACTTTCATTTTGAAAAGATGTTTGAGACGGTTCCACATCAGCAGTTATGGCAGAGTGCTGGGAGTGGAAGTCTTTGGAGAAGTGGAAAGAGTAGAAAAAAGAGTAGAGTCATAGAAGGGTGCCATTATGCTGGCAGCAAAGGTGAATGTGTGAGACTGGCTGTCATATATGCATAGATAGAAATCATTTTAAGTCTAATTGATTAAAAAAAAAAACAGCGTGGATACACTAGAGTTGTATCACAAAGCGATCTGTCAGTGTTCCCGTCGCTGAGCATTGCTTCATTTTCTGGGTACACCAATGACTGACAAAATGAACTAACTACAAGCCAAGAACTTGGTGGGCATGGCCTCAAGCCAGGAGCAATGTTTAATTTTTAAACCATGAAATGTACTTGGCCTTCTTCAGTTACCAAGAAAAGAAGTAAAAAGGAAAACTCAGTTGGCACAAACTAGCTTCATTTAGAAAACACAAATTATTATTCTGCCAAAAACTTGTCCTATTTGAGTTAGGGCTCTGGTAAAGGGGAAGTTCTTAAAGGGGCTTTTTTTTGGGTATGGGTCTCAGTTTGTGTATTCCCGCAAAAACCAATCAAAGCAAAACCAAAAACAACATAGTCCCAACAGTATAGTATGCAATACATTTTTTATGAAATTGGGTAATGGGTTGGGATTTTTTTCTGGCATAAATAAGGTTCATTGTTATTCACTTCTGATATAATATTTGAATGTCAGGTTTGAGCTATGGAGGGCATGGTATGCCTTGACCAAGATTTTTTCAAGTGCAGATTTATAGAACACATAGTGCCAAAGACTGACTCCATTTACAATACTTTCATTTTGCCCAAATGTATAACTATATATATGAATGTTCATCTTCCTTGAATCCAGTCTCAACTTCTTTTTTTTTTTTTTTTGTACTGTCGATTGAACCCTCCGGCCTTCTACCATGAAATACATCTCCAGCCTGATTTTTTATTCTTTTTTTTTTAAACAAGATCTCACTAAGTTGTGGAGGGCTTCACTAAATAGCTGAGGCTAGCCACGAACCCAGATCTTCCTGTCTCAGCCTCCCAAGTACAGAGATTTTAAGCTTGCACCACCACACCAGGCTTCAACTTTTTTTGTGCGTGTGGGAACCCTAAGGGCATTCAATCTCTGAGCTACACCCCCTGCCCTATATTTTATTCTTTGTTTTGAAACAGGGTCTCTCTAAATTGCAGAGGGCATCACTAAGTAGCTGAGGCTGTCTGCGAACTGCGATCCTCCTGTCTCAGCCTCCCAAATTCTGGGATTACAAGCGTTAGCCACCACGCCCAGCTCAGGCTTCAACTTTTACTCAACATTCATTATTGTATTTTCTCTGAGTACATGAACAAATTTGGACAGTCCAGATAAAAATGACGAACTGTATACTTACCTAATAATTTAAAAAAGCTAAATAACTTTTTTGGGTGATATTGGGGATTGAATGCAGATGCATTCTACATCTGAGCTATACCTACAGTCTGATTTTTTATTTCTTATTTGGAAATAGAGTATCACTACGTTGCTGAGGACTTCACTAAGTTGCCAAGGCCGTCTTCAAACCTGTAGTCCTCCTGTCTTACCATCCCAAGTACAAGAATTACAGGTGTGCGCCACTACACTCAGCTCAAAATCTTTTATAATTTATCTTTTATATTATTTGTCTCTAGCCCTTCCAGAATTTTGGCCAGAAACAGTAATTGTAAACTTTGAAAAGTAAACTGAATCCTGACATATTTTATTATAATAAAAATACTTATCAGCCTTAACATTACACTAATTCTCATTCATGTTTGATGTACCAATATAGAAGCCATCAAATAATTTCTCCAAAATTACAAATTTGTAGATAATAAAACAAAACTAATATGTTAAAGTAATTTCACATGCTGGGCGTGGTGGCGCATGCTTGTAATCCCCACGCTTGGGAGGCAGAGGCAGGAGGATCGCGCAGGTTCGAAGCCAGCCGCAAGCGCTGGCTTAGGAGACCCTGTTTCCAAATAAAAATGTAAAAATGGGTCTGGGAGTGTAGCCCAGAGTTAGAAGGGCTTCCAGGAACCCCAGTACCACCAAAAAATAAAAAAAAGTAATTTCACTAACTTAACTACAAGTCATATTCATATTATCTAATGAACTGGCAATAGGAAGACAGTTCTGTTTCTTTGACATAATACTTTTATTTAGTGGGTGGGTGCCTAGTATGTACTAACAATGTGATAATATGTCTATCTATATACATCACTATCCAAGTCTTGACTATTACCTTGAAAACAGAGCAGTCTCTTTATAGATTTGAAGAACAGAAGAGTTTATATAAGTTTTCTCAATAGCTGAAAATGAAAATTTAAATGTATCAATGTTTTTGTGGTTCTGGGGATTGAACTCAGGGGCATTCTAACTCTGAGCTACAACCCCAGCCCCATTTTTAAATTGTTTTTATTTTTTATTTTATTTTATTTTTTTGGTAGTACAGGGTGTGGAACCCCGGGTCTTTCTATCTCCAGACTATACTCCCAGACCTATTTTATATTTTATTTGGAAATAAGGTCTCACTAAGTTGCTGAGAGCCTCACTAAGTAGCTGAGGCTGGCTTCGAACTTGTGGGATCCTCCTGTCTCAACCTCCCAAGGGCAGGGATTACAAGCATGTGCCATCACGCCCAGCTTATTCTTTATATTTTTGAAACAAGGTCTTATTAAGTTGCACAGAGCCTCACTAAGTAGCTGAGGCTGTCTAAGAACTTGTGATCCTCCTTTCTCAGCCTCCCAAGTACTGAAATTGCAAGTGTGTGCACCACACTTGCCTGCTAAATGTAGCACTTTCTCATTTTAAAGTCCACATTCCCAGTTTTATGTGCTACCTCATAGGCTTGGGTGCGATGCTAATAAAGGGATACACTTCTCTGTATACTACCATATTTCAAGATGAAAGCTACTTGAGCGGTAAAAGGCTTTTCACCCAATGTTTCACTGGTTCACCCTCCTCTTTCTTTCTCCCATCCCTGCCTGATGTAGATTAGATTTAACATGTCTAATACTTAGGATGTTGCTATCAACATCCTAATTGTGTTGGCTTATTTAGAGTTATAAAGTTAATTGAAAATAAGTGAAGTAAGCCTGGTGTGGGTGGCACACACTTGTAATCCCAGTACTTGGGAGGCTGAGACAGGAGGATTTCAGGTTCAAAGCCATCCTCAACTACTTAGTGAGGTCCTCCATAATTTAGTGAGACCTTGTTTTCAAATAAATAGGGGTTTAGCTCAGAGGTAGAATACCTCTGGGTTGAATCCTCAGTGCTACACAAAAAAAAAAAGGAAAGAAAAAGAAAAAGAAAAGAAGTGAAGTAACACTATAGAATAATATCTATCAAGAGTAATCACTATATGAAATAATTATACTTTTTCTGTGCATAATCATAAACAACAGTCTAGAAATGCTAGAATTAGCTTTTGATAGAAATTGTTAGCCCTTCCTGCAAAGAGAAAGTAAAAAAAAAAAAATGAAACCCAAATAATCATCTATTTAGACTAAGAAATCTGACATTTTATAATCTATACTTTGCTAATATTTTATTCTGTAAAAAGCTTGATTTTTTAATACTATAATAGCAATTTTCTTAAATCAGGACAATCAGTATAATTGGAAAGAATTACATATGTTTTGAAATACGATCATTTAAAGTTATTCAGTTTGGTTTTTCCTTCCAGTGGACCATGTGACTTGTTTTTACTTGCTTTTCTCTATTTATGTGCCTTGATGTTCCCTAAAGTCTCTGTTCTCTGGTTTATCTTTTTTGTCCTGTGTCAATAGTGGGAAGATGTTTGTAGGCTGGTTTAGGATGTGATGGATATCAACCATCTTATTTACTCCTGATCCATAAAAGCTACTGTGTTACACAGAAGTGATTGATCCCCCCATTTCCTTTGCGAAGATTTACCCCCTCTGGGTGTATTTGTATATAGGGTTTTTTCACCAAAGTTAATCTCTTTTTAAATGATGTCTTATACTTTAATTGTCTAGATCTCTGCAACATTCCAGAGAATCTCTTAGGTTCATTTAGAATATTTACCAAAGCTATTATCAATCCATGAAAAGTGCCTACTGTTTTTAACCCCTGGGTGGTAGATCAGAAGCCTACTGGCCTCTGAAAGTTTTATTTACTTTAAATTGATAAGAAATTTGGATAACACACTCCCATAATACTTGTTTTCCTTCCTATTTTTAAGTCCTCTAAATTTTAGTGGAAATTATTTGATATTGTATGAAAAGAGAAGTAAAACCAAGGAGAAACAAGAGTCACAGACTGTGCATCTTTCAGGCCCTTCAGCAAAGATGACAGAGGGGTAGGTATCTAGCTTCAGAGATCTAACAGGATGAGTTAAGGTGAGCTTCACTGGCCTTGTTTCTAATTCCTCTTGCCACCTGGCAGCTCTACAGTGCATACTTGATTTAGAGATATGGGTCTAAGCCAACCAGCCTACAATCAATCTACCCAAGAAAAAAGGTGATATTGCAATTTAAAAGGAGAGACAGAGGTGATTTAGGAACACTTGAAGAAAATTGTTTGCCCTTAAACCAAAGAGGTTCTTAATCTTGAGAGGTTACTAAATCATTAGTACCTAGAGTAAGATTTAGAAAAATTTTAAACCATGATCCATAGGACAATATTGTACTAAAAATGGTCCATCAACATGAGCTATATTAAACCATGAGGACATGAACATATGAAAAAAATTCATTCATCTTTCAGGAAGTAAACAAACCCAATAAGAATTCTATTTTAGATAAATTTTTGCTATGTTATTAAAACTGGTTTTAAACTTCTAGCCTCAAACAAATCTCCTGCCTCAGTTTCCTAAGGAGCTAAAACGATAGATATACCCATGCCTAGCTTAAATCATAGTTTTACTAAAATTATATTTCAATATAGAGTTTAAAAACTTGAAATAAAGACTTGACAACATGCCTTCCATAACAGGCAAATAACGTTTATTGAGTATCTATTAGAAATATGAACTGACTCTTTCATAGACTTTACAATCAAGACCTGTGATGTCCAGTGGAGCTTTCTACAGTAATAAAAATATTTTATCTGCTCTGTCTAATACAATAACAAGTAACCTTTTGTGGCTCCCGAGCACTGGAAATATGGCTAGTTTGACTGTATAATTAAATATTTAAATATTTTAATTAATCAAATATATGTAGCCAGATATGACTAATGGCTACCCCATTGGTCAGCATAAATTCAGACAGACATTGTTCTAAAAATCAAGAAAATATATCATCACTAATTATAAAAACTATTCTGAAGGTAAAATAATATGAGTCATAAAGAGAGACTCTCTTAGCCTGTAAAAGTATGGTCAGGAAAGTTTTGAGAAGTCACATCTCTGGTCAGATTCTGGGAGTAAGAAGGAAATATTGGTCTTGGGAGATGAATGGAAATAATATGAAAATATTTGCAAAACAACGGGCCAAGAAAAGTGTGTGGTTCCTTTAATCAAAGAACCACTGAGTAAGCTGCAGGCTTATTTTATTCTCTACTTTGCCAGAATATGTTCAACATCTGCGTTCAAAGAATAGAAGAACTGGTTAGAGAAGTAGGCTGTATTCAGTTCTTAGAGAACCTTCTAAAATAAGGATAAATATTTTCAACTTGGTTTAAAAAAAAGAAAAATCTAAAAGCTGTGTGAGAGGTGGAGGCAGGAGGATCTCAAATTTGAGCCTCAGCAAATTTAGTCAGTCTGTCTCAAAATAAAAAAATAAAAAGGGTTGAGGATGTAACTCGGTAGTAGAGCACTCCAGTACCACACATGCACATGCACATGCACACACACACTCACACACAAACATACACACCTATTAAAGTTTTTCAAATAGAAAGGTGATCATTTTGCATTTATTCTAGATGGCTCTAGCTACAGTGAAGAGAGAATTAGAGAAAAGATTAACAGTAGATGAGAAGAGAAAACGTTGGAGGCCACAAAAGTAGCCCAGGTCAGAGAAAGCATGAGGAAATAGGAGGAAGCAGGGAATGGGAATAAGAGGGGAGTGGATATTTTCAGGTACTTTAGGAATGAAACTTCTAGGCTCTAATAAAACTGGATCTCAAGTAAAGAAAAGCCAAGTATCACCTGTGACTAAAGGGACACAATGGATGGCAAGGTTATTGGCCAACCAACAAAAGAAGCTGGAAGGTGTTCCATCTTGACATAAAAATGATAATTGCAATTATTACCTTAGTGAGTTTGCAGCGGCTTAATGATATTTAAAAGTAAAACACATGTACAGGCAAAGAGATCAGAAGATATTTCAGGTTAAGAAATAGAAACATGGAAGTCATTGGCATGTCAATTTAAAAACTTCAGGGTAAGCAAATAGTTTTCTAGAGTGAGATGACAGAGTAAGAAGAGAAGGCCTTGAATTGGGCCATTTGTAATTCCAAAGTTTCATTTATTTTCTGTGTTGATTAAATGTTTTAATTAAATTTTGTCTCTAGGCCATATCAACTTATCTTAGATAGTGTGTACCTAATTTTATGAGCTCTATTTACTATGACTCATTTACTCCCATGATAGAACATATAGGAAGGGCTCAACCTATGTATGGTGTCCTCTTCATGTATGTGCAATATTTCTGTGTGTTTTTCTCTCCTTTTTCCTCTCTAAATTTCCAGGCAAAATACTTATCCCTTCAAATTGCAGTTTGATTATTCTAGGCCAAGAAACTTACGAAGAGATATGTAAAAAAAAAAAAAACCAACAGTTTTTTTTTTAAACAAACATACTTGTTTACCCTAATACATCTGCATTTAGTTAAATATATGGGAACACATTCTTAGCATTAAATTTGTGGTAAGGAAAACACAACCTAAGGATCTCTGAGGACCCTCCTTCCACCACCACCCTGACATTTTTCCACATTGCAATCTTTCCTGTACTCTTGTGACTATTTAGTGCTGTTTTGCATCAGCTGCAGCTCTGTGGGGCAATATTGATCGCCAACACTTGGGTACCTCCTTATAGCAGTCATTTCCCCAGGTACCAACACCTCCATCAGTGGGTCCACATACACAACATAGGAAATGATCATTGCAATTATCCAGTTGTTTGTCAGTGCTAGATTGGGGTGAGGGTGGAACCTCTTCCTGGTAAATTTTTAAAAGAAAATAAATGAAGTACTCTGGGGTTCTATTAAAATTAATACCTTTTCAGAATCATTCAGATAATGTGAAAAAGGAGTTTGAAAGCACCTTGTTATTATGTGATCAAAGAGCAAATAGAAGAAATTGTTATATAATCTGCAATTGCAAATAAATCTTATAATTTAATCAGTTTAGTGATTTACAAATGAAGATTTTAAGATTTAAAACATTGCATTTTGTATATACACATGCATATGTAGATCCATGTATTTAAATATACTTACATACAGCATAAAGCATAAGTAAAGCCTACAATAGACCATCGTGCATAATTATGTAAATAAAAATAAAATATTATGTGTTTGTGTGATCAGCTTTTTTGCTGATAATAAACTATCCAAAACCCTAATAGATTGAAACAATAGCCCATTTATTTAGTTTATGATTGTTTTTTGGCTATTTGTACTGGGTTTCCCTGGAAATTTTCCTGGCCTCTTTTGGGCTCATTCATTCTTCTAGAGTTAGACAGTGGGTCAGTAAGGGCAAATGTCTTCACACGGATTTACATCTTTCAAGAGACTATCTCTGACTTGTGCCTAAGGCTACAGTATCAGGGGTCCAAAAAACAAGAGAAAATGTGAAAGTTCTCTTATAGCTCAAGTTTAAACCTTGAAAATTCTTTCATTTTTCATAGAAAATCATTAGGCCAGACCAGATTCAAGAAGTTGAGGATTGTAGGAAACAAAAGGAAAATCCACACACGTTTTTTTCTTGAAATCTGTATTGTATAATTGTAAAACAAAATCTCTTTTGTTGGTTGCTTTGTAAAGTTTTTGTAAGTTCCATACATAGGTCTTTCTCTGTAACTTCTATCTTCTTGCTTCAAATACATGTCAGAGGCGTGTTGGTTAACATCTTCATGAGGAAGAGACTTTCCCTCTGGTTTTCCTTGTTTCATGCCTGACAAAATGCATGTGTGCAAGCCAGTCGTTGCCTTCTTCCGGGAACTTTCATGAAACGCTTTGTGAATTTTTAACGTTGTCATCAGACACCTATTCCACTGCTACTCTGTGGTGGCTTTTTCTCTTCTGTAACCTCTTGAGGTGTAGCCACTTTAACTTACTCATTTTATTAGACCTTGTGCTTAGATCTGTAGCTAGATATAGTAAATTGTTAATAATTTCACTTGATAACTTTGTGAAGGATTGAATAAATGAATCTTCCAGAGCTTTAAGATATTCCTTTATAGAGAATTCATATTTAAACTAAAGAAAGTAGTATCACAAAGCCATTTCCCCAAAAATATCAGGTTGTATTATTTTATTTACCACAAAGACATAAAATTATAATGAGAGAAGCATAGATATAATATGTCAGCTCTTTGTCCTTGTCTAGTTCGTAGGGCTTCAGGAACTTATGTTGAACATCTAGATTTTTTTCCCTAACCTGGACAGTTTTTCAGTTAATAAGCCATCTTTTAATTGAATCCATGGTGTGTTTTCTTTGGGTGGTATCATGAGATAATTAAGTAGTAGTAGATATGTAGTAACATATCCAATTTTCCTAAGAGCATACCATTTCAGTGTCTTTTCTTGATGTATTTAATAATGCTCCTTTTTGACTCCCATAATTGTTATAGCCTGGACCATAAATTACATGATTATCCTAGATATGGTCTGTGCAATGAATGTGAGGTCAATAGCAGCCCAACAGTTAAAAACTAGTCCCTTTTGTATTGTGATGGGAGAAAACTATAAGTACTGGAATATGTCATGTCACCTCATCATATCATTTTTTCACTGCTAGTCAAGAATTTTGTCTGACAGACCTTAGGAAGGACTAGAAAGTATATAAAGCACCTCAACCAAAGTCACCGGCATATGGCTTCTGTATAAACAATTTCTTTGTGCTGTAGTTACCATAGCCAATAAATAATTTATTAAGTAAATGGGAGCCTTCCCTAGAGATTATGACAAAATCATTGGGTTAAAATGCATGATAAAAATGGCATTAGATCTTCTACCTAGGGAGAGGGGAGTCCCTTGGCCTCCCTGCACTTGAGTGTTCTGCACTTTCACAGCTGACCTGAAGTGACAAAGAGTTTATGTGTTCCTAATGGAGCTGGGCTCCGGGAATATGCTACTCAATCTTGGCATGTGATAGCAATGGCCAGTCCCAGTAGTGATAGGAAAGGCAAAAGAATATGCATAATCTCTTGGCTCGTGTTAATTTCATATTCAAAGACACATTTTAATAAGTAGCTTCTTGCCTAAATAACAAATATTATCTACCCAAGTCAACATAATTTTATAGTATAATTAATGAAATTTAAAAAAAAATTATAAAGCATACTATACAATATTTAGTGGATGCACTTGTAAGCTTTGCAAATTACATCATGATTCCTTCTTTCTTTCTAAATTTGTATATACCTGGCTCTCCAAGAGATTGCAAACCTATGCTTCAAACCATTTCCAAAGAGTCATAGCAGATTCCAACATAGAATGAAATTCTCTGGATAAGTCTATACCATAGTACTTCTTTTTTGCGTGTGTGAGGATCTGGGGATGGAACCCAGGAGCATTCTACCTCTGAGCTATACCCTCTTGCCCTATTTTTTATTCTTCATTTTGAAAGTGTCTCACTGAGTTGCAAAGAGCCTCACTAAGTAGCTGAAGCTGTTCGCGAACTGAGATCCTCCAGTCTCAGCCTCCAGAATGCTAGGATTACAAGTGTGTGCCACCACGCCCAGCCATACTACTTCTTATAAAAATGATTAGTACATTTTCTAAGAAATGGGTCTTTTAGCTTTTTTATATACGTATAATTTTTGTGCTTGCTAATATTTAAATTTTTGCTCTCTGTCTCTCATTCTTTCCAGATTTTGAGTGAAATTAACAGGTAAGAGGAGGACAACCGACAGTGTCTGAATAACTTAGAAATAAAGATTCTGTGTAAGGACTATTATCCCATGACAGTGAAACGAGGTCCTGAAATACATTAGGTTCTTTCACACAAAACCTTCATCATATTAAATGCATGTTTTAGCCATGCAAAAATATGTGCAGATATGTACAGTTTATAGGTAAGGTATTTCGTCAATAATTTATCTTCTTTAATGTTTTTGAATATAGACTTCTTTGCTATTTTCATTGCAAGCATTCTCAGTTTTGCTGTTTTTCCCAGGAGAGGCACCATGAGGGGGCCTCCTGATCTCATGCCTCTTGACTAGACAGCATTTGTACCTACAGCTAAAGGAAAAATAAGACATGAACTACAAGGAGAAGAACAAATTGATTCTTTTCCTCAGCAATAATAACTATTCTTTACATTTTTTAAACATTAAATAATTTCCCCTTTGGCTATGTAGGCCTTTATTGGAGATTTTTACTGCAGTGGTCCAAAAGTAACAATCATAGATAATACTTGGAAACTTTTACTACTTTTGTTAAAATAAGTAATTGAAGACTAAAAAAATTAATAAATAAAGCATCATTTGGCCCTGATCCTTGGGTTTTCATTTCTATCAGTGCCTTGCCAGCAATACTTCTTTTACTTAATGTCTCAATCATTACAAAAAATGTTAAAATCTACTCAAACAAGAAAAAAGTAGATATATGTATTTTTCAATTTTTCATTCTATAAACTTGAAATTTTGTTTTCCTTGTATTTGATAACTGTCTTGTCTAGACTTTTTTTTGAGTTGAAGAAAATTCAAGCCTCGGAAACTAAGAAAGAATAAGGTGGCCTACCTTTGAGAATGATTAAAAAAACACCCATTTTGGGGAAACATCCATCAACTGTCATTTTGCTCTCAAACACCTTCTACATTCTTTCATTCCTCCTGTGTCTCTTTGCTGGTAGCAGAACAGTAGGTATTTTTACTTTATCAAAAGTGTGAAACTGTACATACATAACATTAATGGATTTTCTTTCTCTCTTTCATTCTTAACATTAGTTACCTAACTTCGGTGAATGTTTAGTTGGTGGAGGATTAAAAAACATGGCATCCCAGTAACAAATTTTTCAACATTACACAGTTTTATTCATCACATATTTCAAAGTAAATTTTCTTCTTTTTATGATACTAGAGGTTGAACCTATGGGCATTCTACATCTGAGCCCAGCCCTTTTTATATTTTGTTTTCAAACAGGATCTTGCTGAGTTTCTTTTTACTATTTCTGAAGCTGATCTTGAACTTGCAATTCTCCTGTGTCATCCTCCCAAGTACTGGGATTATAGGTTTGTGCCACCATGTCTAGGTAAACTAAGTATTCTTAGTCACTATCTCATTTGTAACAAAGCCTTGAGAAGCAGGGAAAAAGAATAAAATATTTTTTTCTTCTCATCATTAGAAAGGATGAGTTGACTCAAATTCTACTGTCTTCATTTATTCACTGATTTATTCTTGTAGTCTCTCAGGCACTGAATCACATACTTATTTAATTAGTATGTTCTAGGTACTGCAGATATTGCAGTAAGTACAAAAGACTTGGGACTTACAGTTTGGGAAAGATATATGGAGAAAGACAATGAATACTTAAGTACATTTGTAGTGAGTACCATGAAAACAATTAAAGACCCACATTTAAAGGTCTTAATCCATGCAATGATATAAAGTAATATGTTAAGTGAGATTAGCCAGTCTCAGAAAGTAAATAGTTCTGTTTCCTCTCATATGTGGAAACTAGAGAGAAACTGGAGACCTAAGATAAAGAGACAAGAGAGACATAAGCTAAAAAAGCAGAAACTCCAATGGTGTGATATTGGGGGTTTAGGAGAAGAAGAAAGAGAGATAAAGACATAATTAAGGTACCAGTTTAAACAATGCTATGCACCTATATGAAATCATCAATACCAATCTCTAAACACATACAGGGAAGAGGAGGAGGTATGGTAGAATCCAGAGGGAAACATACCATGCATTATATATATGTATAATCCTCTGACTCTATTTCTCAATAAGATGTATAATTATGATGTACCAATAAAAGTTTAAAAAAGTGACAACTACATAAAGATTGAGGGTCACTCTTTCATCAGCAGGAATTGCTGAGGGACCATAAACCTCATGAACTGATGAAGTTTGTAATATTCAAGAAATAGCAAGGAGGCCAAGTGTCAGAGGCCATCAGAGGAGATTTCAGTAGTAAGATCCTCAGGAAGAAGAAAACACATGGAATCACTATCAGGAGAATAAAAACAGCTTTATTCTACAGACCTGTTCCATATATATAGGGTTCTGGGCAAAATGGCTCACGCCCATCCTAGTGTGATTTGCACATGCATATTGTGGTTTGTCTAGTCATACTTATATAACTATATACACATCTGCAGCTGCACGAGATGAGTAAGGTCATGTCATTACTCCTGGCTTGTGTTTTTGTCTGGGCCCCAAACTCCATCTTCCACAGGGTGGTTGTGTGCAAATTGATCCAGAGCATTGCATTGGGCCTGAAGACCACAACAAGAGGCAACAGGCAACTATTAGTCCTCCAGCCACACAGGCAAGGATAGTCAATATCCATCTCCAGGAGGAGCCAAGTAAGTTCTACCAGGTTGTCAGTGAGTCCACCTATAAGGCCTGGATAGCTTGTACTTCTGCATCTATCTATGCTAAGGGTTGCTGTTCCTGCTGCTGGTGGTCTGGAATTGAAATAAAGCATTCTACATGGAGAAAAGCACAAGTTTCCCCCTGAGCAGCAGTAAGCACATCCAACCACATTCTATTCTGCAACACCATCTTTTGCATCTGGGCAGCTTCATCCATTAAAAGGGAAAGAGGCTGTGGGCATGGTGGCACACACACACTTGTAATCTCAGTACTTGGGAGGCTAAGACAGGAGGATGGCAGGTTTGCCGCCAGCCTCAGGAACTTGTGAGGCCCTCTGCAACTTAGTGAGACCCTGTTTCAAGATAAAGAATTAAAAATAGGGCTGGAGGTGTCGCTTGGAGGTAGTATGCCCCTGGCTTCAATCCCTAGTATAGGAAAGAAAGAAAGAAAGAAAGAAAGAAAGAAAGAAAAAAGAAAGAAAGAAAGAAAGAAAGAAAGAAAGAAAGAAAGAGAGAAAGAAAGAAAAAGGAAAGAAGAGAGAGAGAAAGAGCAAGCCTGATGGGACATATTTAAAACTTACAAATTTCCCAATTGTGGTGGGGTGTTATTATGGTCTTGGTGCAACAAGTCCTCTATAATACAGCATTGCTCACTCCATTCAGTACTGTTGTGGTTCCAGATTCACAAGGTAATACAGTTGTCTGTAGTAGTTGAGCGACTGGCCAGGGGAGACCTTTAGCTTCTTGCACTGGTAGCCTGGTGCAGACCCAGCAATGGGAGGCGTTGTGCAGTCTCACAAAAGTATGTGCCCAGGAAAGCAGGTATTTCCCATCATTAGTCTGGACTGTAAGGGCAGTAAGAGAAACCATCCTAAGTAAGTCCTTCTTTTCTGGGACAATGCGGGTGACATGCTCATTTTGTAAAAGAAAAATGACTGGATTGGAGCCTTGGGTAGGAGGTAAAGAGTTGGGGACATCTTCCAAGGCATGCAAAGAAATGAGCCATAGTCTTGTGACCTTTAACCTACTACCTGTAGAGAAGTGTGACCTATACCAGGCGGGACCAGGAAGCTCTCCCAGAATGCAGTTGTCCATGTCCCATGGCTTCAGGAGTATAATCCAGGTACCCTGAGGAATCTGCACAGGCCAGGGCCACTCTCCAGCATCTTGCTGCCCAAGATCAAGGGTTTATGTGTAAGGTGTAACAGGGCTCATTCTCTCATCTCTGGTTGCAACTGGAGTTCCTCAAAGCTTCCTGCTACTATCAAAGTGCAGAGCATTCCTGCTATTACCTTATCTTAGAAGGCCTGTCCAGGGCAACCAGGTTGTACATTTAAAAGCTGCACGGACACTGGCATTTGTGTCTACCATCTCTTTCAGTTGGGGGCTAATCCTTTCTTAGGGATTACCTCCTCTGGTCCCATGTATTTTCAAGCCAATTCTTTTTCTTTTTAAATTTTTAATGTGGTACTGGTGGTTGTATCCAGAAACATTTTACCTTTGAGATACATCCCCAGCCCTGTTGTTTATTTATTTATTTTTTTGTTTGGTCATTCATTTATTTTTGAAAAAGGGTCTCACTAGTTTACTGATAGTCTCCCTATATTGTTGAGGCTGTCCTAGAATCTGTGATCCTCCTGACTCAGCTTCACAAGTGCTGGGATTATAGATGTGTTTCACCATACATAGTCCTTTTTTGCTTTTAGAAACAGGATCTCACTATGTTACTGAGGCTGGTCTCGAGAAACTGTGATCCTCTATGTTTGCTTCTCAAGTACTGGAATTATAGGTGTGCACCACCATGCTCAACAAGCCAATTCCATTTTAAGCAATTGGAGTTTTAAACTAGAGGGTGTCACACCTCTTCTTCCTTTGAGTAACTCTGCCTTTAAGATGGAACTGACCAATTGGGGAGGTTATGTTTTCTGAGATGTAACCACCTCATAATTTCCTTTCACCTGTGCAACAGAAGCCTGACTCCATGTTCTACGAAGGTGTTAAAGATGACTGTTTATTTCGGGAGATGATTCTTGTACTTACATTTAAACAGAAGTTATATGTTCTTGTCACTGCCTATGCTGTACGTGTGGTTTATGGGTAAATTTATCCGTTCTCTTTAATAATTTGGATCCCTTATGGAAGATCTGTGGATGTGTGTGGCTTCAGATACCTGGATTCAGTGACTCATATGAAACAGCAATGCAATAACTTTTAGAGTTTTTCTTATCACTTATTATTTGGTAGTCACTTTAGGATACCAAACTTGCCTAGTTCACGTGATTGGAAATCTAAAAGATTTTCTTTATTTATTCCCATTGCTTGTAAAATACCTGATTTGATATTCATACATAGGTATTAATTGGACATTTACCTTCAACAGAACACTAATTATTTCAGCTAGTTCCTTCATGGCTCAATACATGTGTTAGATTTCTGTATATAATATGCTCTAACAGAATTGCTACTTAAAAGCCATGTTTTCTGAGCCAATTATCCATGTTCAAAAGCCTAAAGTGAGTGTAAGTCAATGATACCTACCTATAAATAGCTCTACACTTTTATGTTCCCTCACCATTACTAAGCAACTACATGGATCAAATCTAATGAAATAAAGAATTCAAGATCTAAGATGCCAACACTTATATAGTGGATAGAAATGAATTTTTACATCAATGAATAAGAAATGATTTTTAAATTTGTTTTTTCCACTGAAAAACCTGTTCTAAATTAGTTATCCTTTCTTGTTTCATGTTTTTAATTAGAAAGCAGATATATGAATACCTGTTTCATGCTTAATATGTCTCATACTTAAATGAGATAATATATTGAAGACACCAAGCAAAATATGAGGTAGAAATCATACATTAAAAATGTTTTCTGTACTTTTAGGAAAACTTAAAGTTGAATATCAACGCATAATAGTGTTACCATTGCCTCTCTAGTTCTGTTAAAAAAATAAATTCCGGAAGGCAATTGTTTTAGACTGGGCTCCTGTACTAGTTCCTAGTGGACCAGATCAAACCAACTGCAGTCACTCATGCTAAATGCCAGGTAATTAAACTGAAAATTTTAAGGAAGTGGATAGAACCCAAAGCAGAACATTATTTATTCTTCCTGAAAACAGGATATTCCAGTGTACCTGAGTCAGCAATAAGGACATCCCCTCTTCTTTAACCCCTATACAAAGACAACTGAAGTAGCAAGAGGGCAAACATTCAGCACTTTTGCTATTGCTATTTTTCTTTTTCCCACTGCTATTCCATTGCCTTGTAGATATTCTGATTCTATTTGTACAATGGAAGTTTTTCTAATACAAGGGTTTCAAACTATATATTATTTGGACTGGACTCCTGCACCATTATAATTATATAAGGAAGTCATAGTAATTTTGCCTTTTGACACAAGTGTCCTTTAATTTATCTAATCATTAATTTATATAATTTGAGAATAAGTGATCTTGACGTTTTGAGAAGATATTTATTAAGAATTCATAAACATATATTATAGTAATTGAAATTTTGATATTCAGAATTGTTATTTCTGACTTTAGACTTGTAGACTATGGCTTAAAAAGGGCTAGTTCCCACCTCCAGTTGCTGAGGGAATTTCAATTCCTTTGTTTTCTGCCAATTATATTTTTATACATGAAAAATGTATTAAACTGTATTTTCTATAAGTTCATTATTACATGTACAATGGTATAATACTTTAAATGAAGTAATCCTGAATTAAACAAATGGAATAAAGTTATGAGTGGGATTTTTAGTAACCAAGAACCATCTCAGAATGTCTTTCACAGATTGCTTCTTTATATTGCAAAATGAATAGGATTTTATACCCAAAGAAAGAAATCTGCACATTAAAAAATCAATGTTTCTCATGATACACACTTGCTATTATTTCTGGGAATACAAGAGGCAGCATAACCTACTTAAAACTTTGTAATTTACCTATTTGCATAGTCCTTTTGGAGTAAAAACTGCCACTTAATTCATGCCAAGAGAAATGATGACTTTCCTGCTCTGGGAACAATCTAAGATACTTTATATATATTTATATATTTATATTTATATATTATATATTGATATTTATTTATATTGTATATTTATATATACTATGTATATTTAGATATGTATATATAGTGTATATGCATTTCATATGTTTTATATGTAAAATATTTGTGTGTATATTTTAAAGTAGTTTTTCTCTTCTCTCCCTCAAAGAGCTGATGCATATTCCTTCTTCTGCTACTTGGATGCCTCTTAGATTTGAAATACTAGGAGTGGGGAAAGGCTGAATGGAGAAGAGGGGTATAGAGTTTCATCTAGTTTCATCCAGGCTTAGAATCTACTAAAAAATCCTCTCAACCAGCAGAATGGATTGAAAAATTCAGGCATGACTAAAAAGTGCATTCCCCACTAGTCAGTAGCTTTGGCTTCCTATTTGTCACTGACACCTTGGAGAGCGTGGAGCATTAATAATGCATGGTGCTAGGAATGTATTAGCAACTAACCTTGTGAAGAAATCAGCTGGGGACCCAGAAGAGCTGTAAAACAGAGAGAGAGAGAAAGAGAGAGAGAGAGAGAGAGAGAGAGAGAGAGAGAGAGAGAGAGAGAGAGAGAGAGAGGAGGGATGGAGAGGGAGAGAGAAAGAGAGAGGAAGAACATGCTCTGAAGCATCCTTCTTATTTATTGAAAAGATTCAGAGCTGGGTCAGGTGTGTAGGCAACTATGCATCATAGTAAACAAAGGCTACGGATCCTTGGAATGGGGCCATAATTGAGTTCATTGATCAAACTCACAAATTCCCTCACTCCCATCAGGATAGGGTATTAGCTATCTTTACGTAACATAAAGAAATATCCTTGGGAGATTAAGTATATTTATAAACTTAGGCAAATAAAAAATTTCAGTAAATAATATCTTGGACATATCTTTTATAGAGAAATATCAAGTATCTTTTTTATGTGAGCTGAGGTGTACTTTAGAATGTAGCATAAATCGCAAATAGATTTATTGTTACATTTAAATGATTTTTAAAGACATAAGAAAATGAGCAAACATCCAAATAGGCTCATGAGTACAGAATAGTAAGGGTGGTCTATTAAAAAGGAGTTTTTCTTGGTACTTAGACACTGAGAACCTAAATCTTACACATTATTATTATTACATTATAAGAACATTACTAATATAACATTAGTAATAACTCAAAATAATATAACAAATATTATATTCATAATAATAATAATAAACAGTATCTTTAGCCATTTTTATTATTTGGCGACAGCATCTCAGTATGTTGCCTAGGGGTTTTTAAATTGCACTTGTGTTTATATTAACCTCATCATCTATTTTAAATTAGGAGCAAATAATTTTTTGTGAAGTTATGACTTGTCTATGAAGATATGAACATATGAGTACTTGCCTCTGCTGACTCAAGATTTAAGAACCAATGTGGGACTTCTCTGCAGAGGATGTTCCATGCTCTGCCATTACCACTGCTGAAACTCCATTGCTTCTCCCAGTATCTCACAATACCATACCTTGCCCACATTGATTTCTCAGTTACTAAATTGACTATGGAAGACGTTAAGTCTAATGAAACAAGTGAACACATTTGGATGATATTTATATTCTAAGCCCCAAACCTTCCATTAAAAGCATTAAACTAAATTATTGCTTTGGTATTTTTATATCTAAATATTTTTTATTTTAAAAATTGGAAAGGAACTGGGCATGGTAGCATAGAAGTATAATCCTAGTACTTGGAAGGTTGAGACAGGAGGACTGCGGGTACAAGGTCAATCTCAGTAAATTGGTGAGACCTGCAGCAATTTAGGGAGATCCTGTTTTAAATAAAAAGGACTGGGAGTATAGTTAGGAGGGACAATACTCCGTGTTTTGATTGTTTGTTTTTAGAATGCCTCCATGTTCTATCCTCAGTACTGATTTAAAACAACAGAAGAGCTGGGCGTGGTGGCGCACACTTGTAATCCCCGCGCTTGGGAGGCGGAGACAGGAGGATCGTGCAGGTTCGAAGCCAGCCGTGCTGGTGTAAGAGACCTGTTTCAAAAATATAAAATAGGTCTGGGAGTGTAGCCCAGAGGTAGAAGGGCTTCCAGGAACCCCAGTACCACCAAAATAAATAAATAAATAAATAAATAAATAAATAAATATAAATAAATAAATAAATAAAACAACAGAAGAGTTTATTAAATATAAAGATTTATAAACATTAAACTTTTAAACTTGTTTACTAATGAATACTTAGTATGTTTTTCTTATTTGTTTTAATTATAAGAAGCATTAATATATTGAAGAGTTGGAACAATTTTCAGTAAAGGGCTAGCAACTATAGCTTGAAAGTGAGAAATGTGGAATGCTCTAAAATTTGAAACTTTTTGAATATCATTTTGATGCCACAAGTGTGAAACTCGCTGATTCCACACAACGGGCCATAGTTGAAACACAGGTACACTAAAAACATAGTATAAAATATTTTAATCTAGGTGTATAAAGTATAGATAAAATACAAATTAATTTTGTGTTTGTTTATACTTATTATGCATCCCCAAGATAGTTAATTATATCTATGCAAACATTTCCAGGTCTAAAAAAATCTGAAATCCAAAATGCTTCTCATTATAAATATTTTAGATAAGAGATGCTTGATCTAAATTTCAATATATTTTATATATTTGCTACATCACTTCTACAATTGATGTGTTACTATACTTGCTAAATAATTTATCTTATCATCTATTCCCTACTCATCTATCATATTTTACATGTCAAAATATGTTGCAGATATTATACTTTCATTTAAACATTTAGGTACACTGATCATTAGCTAGAATTTAATGTTTAATTATACTTCTTCCTATATAAAATATATATACAAAATAAAAGATATATATAAATTATAGATTTATAAGCTATAAATATTGAAATAATTGAGTTTTGTCAACTGTGTACAACTGTATAATACAAATCTGTTTTGCATGATATAGAGCATTATTATTCTATTTTTTTAGCGTCCTGATATTATTTTACATTGAAGAAAAAGTTAAATATAAAAACTACAGTTAGCAGATTTGCTCACAAAAAATGCTTAGTCAGATTTTAGAAGATTAGATTTTGTCATCCTATGAGAATCACATGATTAAGATATGAAGATTGTTAAAAGGATTGCTTTACTTTTTTATATTCATTACAATTGTCCTCTTGAGAAATGAGCAATTTTGTCCTGTTATTGTCTTAACAGTTTTTAACTTAAGTTTTTACTGATGCTTCTTTAATTATTATCATTATTATCATTATTATTCCTTCTCTTAATTTCTCATTTGGGAAAGCATGCCAAAATAATTTCATTTTATTACAGCACACTTCCCCTCTAACTCTCTTTCCTTTTTACTTCTTTTTTACTTATGTACACATATACATTCAAAGAAAAACTAGTGAGATAATTTCTAAATTCATTCATGTTGCTTAAAATGCACACAGTATATATTCAATAAATACTTTTATGCAAAGAATAAAGATGTTAATAAAGAAATGGTATGGAAATTACTTGAGTCACTGACTTGCAAGTTAGTTGCTAAATATTCTTTAAAACAAACTATGAAATACCATATACAATTGTGTTTTCAAAAAGATGTTAAAAATTACCATTAGCTCTTATTTGTAGATGGATGGACATATTTCACTAATTAAGAAAAGACTTTTAAACAAAAACAATTCTTGAATGCAATTGTTCACACACACACACACACACACACACACACACACACACACTTAAATTATTGGGAGTTCTTAATCCTTTAAACAAAATTCTTAAAAATTGAAAGGACAACTAATATGCACCCATTGAAACAAATTATA
Source organism: Muscardinus avellanarius (assembly GCF_963383645.1). Taxonomy (NCBI): domain Eukaryota; kingdom Metazoa; phylum Chordata; class Mammalia; order Rodentia; family Gliridae; genus Muscardinus; species Muscardinus avellanarius. The sequence goes on along the minus strand of NC_137787.1, from coordinate 89,695,533 downwards.
TTTATTATGAACCATCAACACATACTTATTCACACTGTAGTATTCTACTTTACAAAATAGCCAATGTTAATTCCTGAAAAGAAATTACCACTGGAAATAACTAATAGCCTTGCACATTTTGTTAACATCTTCCAATATTTTAACAGAAATCAATTTCTTTGACTCTAAGTGGGGGATTGTAATTAATTAATTCATTCCATAGGGGCACAGAAATGTGTAGAACCTGGCCTCACTTTCCCAGTTAGGTAATTTTTGCTGAGACACTAAGATTTTCTTAATGCTGGCTTAAAATATATGAATACTTTGGGGTTTTCCATGGAATCTCCATAGAATATTACCCAATTTCTCTTCCTACATTTTTAAAAATACCAAACTGATCTAGTCCCAATATTTCTTTTTGAAATACATTGCAGTAATTCTTTAAATAAGTAAAATAGAATCCCAAGGAAATATTAACTTGAACAGTTAAATTAAAAAAGTCATTATCCCAATTACTCCCTTGCTTCTCTGTATGAGAGGAAACATATGACCTTTCACTTTCTCAGACTGGCTAATCTCACTTAACATAAAGGAAACACTTCCACTGATGTTATATACATATGTCAATCCCAATACCACATATGGGGAGGGGGCAGATTTGGAAGAGAGCCGGGGAAAGGGAGCTCACTAAGTACTATGTGCAGGTATATCACCATCACTTTGAACTCTGGTATGATGTGATACTACAGGTTACCCAATAAAAGTATATTTTAAAAAGTCATCGTGGCAAAGCCATGAACCAAAAGGAAGCCCACAGTTGTAAGGTAAATTTGAACAAAACTATGGTTTTCTTCATAGTTAGAGTCCAAGGTGATTCCTTTTTTTCCCTTAATTATATTGTGTTACTGTGTAAAAGTCCTAACATAATTTCTTGCTCTACTAAATTGGGGGTTAATAAACTGATGTTTCTTCATTAAAATTCTTTTAGAAATAAAATTTATAGGTCATTAAAATGTATGTAAATTCAACTGTGTAAAAAATGTACCCATTCATTAAGCAAAAGATGAAGCATAAAATTTAATATTTAAGCAGAATAAGAGGATTCTAAAATATTGGAGAGAGATATGAGCTCAATTTATATAGGATAACAAGAATATAATCTTGGTTGAGGAACCAGCATCTGAGCAACAACTTGAAAGAAAAGGGACTAAATGATATTGATACTAGGAAAGTTCTTAGAATCTCTAAGAATTTCTGGGCCCCATGTTAATGGAACCACTAGGAGTCAAAGGCCATCAATATTCTATTCTGAGGTAATCAAACAAATTGTTGTGTGCATATATAAATGTATCACTTTGATCTCACTGCAACATATAATTATAATGCATAAATAAAATTCTAAAAAAGTCTGAAAAAATTCAATAAGAGTAGAAATTAGAAAACAAAAATAACGAAATAATTGAAAAGCAAAATAATTTAAAAATATAAAATACAAACATAAACAACTAGAGAATCTAAAATTTAATTTTTTTCATAAAAAGAAAAATGGCAAAGAGGTATGAGAAGACATGTATTAACAGCATTAAAGGTGTCTTTAATTATGCTGGTTAATGAGATTACAAGAATTTATAAGTATACACATTGCTCTACATTTTCATAACATTAAAGATAAACAGAACACCTTGAAAATTTTTGGAGAAAAACATTTATTTATGAAAATTAGAATTATACTAGCATAGGAATTTTCTGCAATACCACTGGATGCTGGATTAAAAAGTTCTAATGCATTTTGAATTTTATACCCAGATAAACTGTCAGCCTAGTAAAATAAAAATATAAAGTTTTTTTTTTTTTTTTTTTTTTTGGTGGTACTGGGGATGGAACCCAGGGGCTTTCTACCTCCGGGCTACACTCCCAGACCTATTTATATTTTATTTGGAAACAGGGTCTCACTAAGTTGCTGAGAGCCTAAGTAGCTGAGGCTGGCTTCGAACCGGTGCGATACTCCTGTCTCAGCTTCCCAAGCGCGGGGATTACAAGCGTGTGCCACCATGGCCGGCTTAAAATATAAAGATTTTAGACATGTGAAACCACAGACAACTTATATGCAACTGATTTTTTCAGTAGTAAATAATTGAAGCTATAACCAAATGAGCCAATAAATCCAAAATGAGAAAGAGAAGTAATCCAAGAAATAGTGACTGTAATTGAGCAAATTCATGAAGGGCAATATCAGGGTGAAAGCTCTAGACCAGAGTAGGAGACAATTATTCCAAAATGAAGGAGGACTGGAGTTATCAGGTAAAAGAAAAAAGGCTGATTTAAAAAATGTAAGACTTAAAGAATGAGAAATTCTGATAGAAAGGTTGAAAAATCTTAGGGAATCTGATAAAGTCAAATGTCACATAGAAAGCAAATCAGAAGTGCCCATTAAAAACAAATGTACAAGAAAAATGTATTAAAAACTCATAATTCAAATATAAATGAGGCATACAAAATCAAATGAGATTTTCTTTAAGGTATTTGAGAATGTTTAAGTAAGGAGAAGTTATTTTAGTTTTTATTATTGGATTATGCATATTAAGTTGACCTGAGGAAAAGAGAGCATATATATGGCAAATGAAATATAACTTTGTCGGGTGTATTCATTCGAGTCACCCCTCCATGCCAGTCTGGTATGGAGCTGTACCTATCCTCTGTAAATCTTCAAAAAATATAACTTTATCATAGTGTTTACATATTATTAGACAATATTTACTACTTTATATTACTGTAACTATTAATTTCCATTTAGAGTCAGGCTACTGTCAAATCATGAAATATTTGATTGTGATTAGAGGATAAAAATAATATAACTTGTACCTTCTTATCCTAAATAGTGCCCATAGTAAATGTGGGTATTCAATAAATATTTAAAGAATAAATAAGCTTCATGAATTTTGACAACATAAAAATAGACACACAACTGGAAAATGATAATATTAATAGCAGAAAATAGGAAAATATATAATTTTAATGCTTACAATTTGGAAAATGTGAACTCAAAAATTGTACTGAATAAGGAACAAACTCAAGGGTTCAGGCCGGGCATAATGATGTGCGTGTTTGTAATCCCAGCATTCTCTAGGTGTAGACCTGAGTATCTCGGTTCACAAACTGCCTCAGCTACCTGGTGAGGCCCTTCACAACTCAGTGAGACTCTGTTCAAAAGTAAAGACTAAAAACTAAGACTATGGGTGTAAGCTCGAAGGTACAGTGCCCCTGAGTTCCATCCCCAGTACAGCAAAAAATTAAAAAAAAATGGGTTCAAATATATCAGTTAAATGATATTCATAGCCAATGGGAAAATAAAAATAAAAAAGTTATCAGACAGTGGAATGGAGAAAAAACTGTTGATACAGTATAAATAGTCATTTCGATCGTGGTCAAAAGATATTTTCTGGAATAGAGATATAAATATATTTTAAAAATTATGAAGATTTCTTCCAAAATAATTAAAATCATAACTATTAAATTATTCAAGATGAAAGAAGCCAAACACAGGATGCTAAATTGTGTATAATTATATTTATATGAAACTTTCATAATAAGTAATCCTCAGAGATTGAATATAGATAAACAGACTGTTGGTTTCAAAGGCTGAAGTGAGATACAGGGTAACCAGTTAAAGACTTGTTGGGTATGAAATTATTTTGGAACGATCTAAGTGTTGGCTTCACAACACCTATTGTAGTAAATGCCACTAAAATTTTCACTTTAAAATAGTTACTTTTAAGCCAGGCGTGGTGGCGCACGCTTGTAATCCCTGCGCTTGGGAGGCTGAGAGGAGGATCATGCTGTTTCAAAGCCATCCTCAGCTACTTAGTGAGGCTCTCAGCAACTTAGAGAGACCCTGTTTCCAAATATAATATAAAATAGGTCTGGGACTATAGCCCGGAAGTAGAAAGCCTCTGGGTTCCACCCCCAGTACCACTAATAATAATAATAATAATAATAATAATAATAATAATAAATAGATAAATAAATAAATAAAATAGTTACTTTTAGCTGAGTGTTGTGGTGCATACCTGTAATTCCAGTACTTGGGAAGCTGAGACAGGAAGATCTCAGGTTTGGGACCAGCCTCAGAAACTTAGTGAGACTCTTAGAAACTTAGTAAGACCATGTTTCAAAATATAATATATAAAAAGGGCTGAGGGTGTAATTCAGAGGTAAAAATGCCACTGGTTTCAATCCCCAAGTACAAAATATTAATTTTATTTTATGTGAAATTCGCCTCAATAAAAATGTTATAATTTCTAAAAAAAAAAAAATATAGTTTAAGCCTGGTGTGTCAAGGAGGAAGCCAGGGACCAATTCTCACCATAAATTTATTTATACAATAAATTGTGCTATTTTACAATCAAATTGTTTTCATAAATATTCTAAATATTTTTTTCAGTGACACAAAATCAGTGCAGATCAGGGGGCTAAAATTTTATCTCTACAGAGAACAGAGGAAATAAGACAGTGAAATGCTGTCCAGTTTATTGGGTTGTAAATGGATGCAAATATGCTTGAAACATAATCTTTTTACTTTCAGATGATATAAATGGATTTCAGCTATTTATTTCAATTATATGCTTACAGAATTAAATGAAAGCATATATATTTCAGATAAGTATAATAAACAATAAGAAATCTATAAAATAAGCATCAAATGTACTTCTTTAATTCACTGTAATCCTACTGTAATCTGCACTCAAAGCTTTGTGTGTTAATTATGAAAGGATATGAATCTCTGCATTTCCTTTATCCTTGCCTTTTAGTAGTGACTTGGTAATATCTGCTAATGGGCTTTGTTGTCTGATGAACTAAATTACTATGTTCTTTGCACAGGACTCTGCTAAATCGTCTAAGATATTTGAAATATTAACTTCCATTGAAGCATTAGTACTGGGGACAGAAGCATGAAAAGATTATTTTGATGGCAATAAACAATCAATGATTTGTAGTTTTTTGAGAAGACAAAGCAGTCTTTAAGTTTCCACTTGTTATTTTAGTTGTATTTAAAGAAAAAGTAAAAAGCAATTTCTGATTAAAATTAAAAAGGAAAATAATACTCTTTGGCTCGACCCATAGAATATAATCATTTTCTTCAAAATTAGAATTTTTTCTTCAAAAAAGTTATTATTTCAACCTTTGTGAGTTTTAGTTAAGTTTCCTATAGATACCGTTTAGAATCTTTTTTTTTTTAGAAGTAAATTTTGTCTTAATTTACAGTGGTGAAATATTCTAAAAATGCACATTTCAAAATTCTTGAGATTTGTAAGTGGAACTTAATGAAATGGAAATCTGGTTGGTAATTATACTCAGTTCAGCCTGGGAGTTCATGGCGCTGTCAGCCTGTGTGGTCATGGGTAGCTAAGCAACACAGCCAACTAGTACCTTTGTAAAGGATATTTTTAGCTCCATTGCACATTTTTCATTTATCTATTGGAGATTGATTTGTTTGAGAATTTATTTTGATATTCCCCTACTTAAAATGAAGGTATACCATTGCCCCAAAAGAGAACACACACATGAGAATTTAAAACACAGTAATGGTCGGGCTTGGTGGCGCATGCTTGTAATCACCGAGCTTGGGAGGCGGAGACAGGATGATCGCAGAGGTTCAAAGCCAGCCTCTCTGGTTTAAGAGACCCTGTTTCTAAATAAAATATAAAATAGGTCTGGGAGTGTAGCCCAGAGGTAGAAGGGTTTCCAGGAACCCCAGTACCACCAAAAATAAATAAATAAATAAATTAATTAATTAATTAATTAAACACAGTAATGATTTCCATGATTTCATACTCAAACAGCATAAACATGGCTGAAGAGTCAAATATTATACTACATTTTCATTTCTTTAATTGAACATATTTTGAGGCTTTAATATAGTTTCTTATCAATAAATAAGAGCTCAATTCTTTGTTCATGGGTAAAGATCAAACATCAAATTTTAAATAGCTTAATTTGTTTCTCAGCACAAGTTGATATCCTACTGCCAAGTCCATGATTGCTTAATAAACAGTATGAATTAGACTCTAGGATTATGTTTCTTTGGTAAACAGCATTTTCAGGGAGACAAGAAAGGTAACAAGTTGTCACAAATTTTAAATGTCAGAGTAGCAATGGGCAGAAAGCTTTTTGGAGTAGTTAATTGCATTCACAGACCCCTGTGCTCCAGCGCAGCACCTGGAAGAGCATAGATGGCCACAAAGCACACTGACTGTTCCAAGTCACAGGGGTCAGAGAGAGCCTCTCTCATTAAGAGAATGTGGTATTCACATATTACTACTAGGAACTACATGACTTAGAGACAGCCAACAAGAACACAACCAAGAGAACAAACAAACACGGTATCTAGAACTGAAAACTGTGGGCAGTTCAGAGATGAACTCTTTCAGTGAATATCTCTGTGTTTCTAAATTACTTGCTCATTCTACCTCTGGTTTGAAACTTCATCTGTGTAATGGAATGGTGTTTTATATGATTCAAACTTTTGTGAAAAAAATGAAATGCATAATATATCTGGGATACATTAAGCCACGTCATGTGGTTCAATTCTACTCCCACCCTTTATATGCATACATGGAGATTACAGAGCAATAATGATTTAGATATTGCTGTCACCAATACAGGCTTGGATGTTACCTACTCCTGAGTAGTAGCAATATTTTCTTAAGAGGAATAATCAGTCTTTCAGTAGGAAAACAAATGTTATTTCTGTTAAAAAAATTAGAAATTGACCTAGGTTAGTAAAATATGTGGAAAGAATAAACATCACATTTTCATTACTTAAAAATTTGATAATTTAAAATTGCTTATTATGCTTTTATTGGTGCAATGTAGTCTTACATCATAAAGTACAAAGTGATAGTGACATACATGCATCTACTTGGAGAGCTTCCTGGTTCCCTGCCCATCCCCCCCCCCCGTTCTCCATACATGATATTGAGATTGGCTTTGGTATTCTCATATGTGCAAAACATCAATGGCTTCATTTAAATATGATCATAGCTTTTTTGATAGAGTGAAATGCTCTTTTAAAGCAACCCATTTAGAAAGATGACTTGTGTAAAGCTGGCATGTTGGTGCCTGCCTATTTCTCAATTGGGGGACAGAGACTGGAGGATTGCAAGTTTAAGGCCAGCCTCAGCAACAAGATTCTGTTTCATAATAAAAAATAAAAAAGGGCTATGGATGTAGCTCAGAGGTAGATGTCTCTGGGTTCAATCCTAAGTAGTAAAAAAAAATAATAATCTGTGTTATTGATTTAAATGTCTAGAGTTATTCCAAGTGCCACAGGAATAAGAGATACAAGAAATGAATCACTATAGAATATATATGCTTTAAAAGGGGGAAGAAGGGCATAAGGGAATGAAAGTAAATCTTCATGGCTGATTACAGACCATGTCACAAAAAGCCTTCAAAACCATGGTAGAAAATTTTTGCACAGTATTAGAGATTCAGGATCAAAGTAATTTCATACTGAATTGAATTATACTAAAAATAACAAGGTAATTTGACCACTGACTATATTTTAATATGAAGAAAGCATTGCTATCATTTAGATGTGACCACAGTTTACTGGTTGTGGTTTATTTATTTATTTATTTTAGTGAGACCCTATTTTATTTTATTTTAAATTTTTTTATTTTATTTTATTATTTTTTAACAATTTTTATTGAACATAAATAGTATACATTTAAACTATATTTGGTGCCCTCTCCCCCCTACCCCGCTTTCCCTTCCCCCCTCCCACCAATGGTTGTCTAGGTTAACCATGTCTTATTCATAATTTTACATATGTTCAGATGTATACCCTCATTGATCAAGATCAGCCTTCCTCCTCTCCTATCTTTCCATTCAAACTTTGCTGGTATGTCCCCTCTATTATCTGGAGTCCCACTGGTATCCTTTGTGTTTCCTAGTTTGGGCATATTAGAGGAAACATATGTACCTTCTCCTTCTGTGCTTGGCTGATCTCACTTAACATAATGTTCTCCAGGGCTTTCCATCTTCTTGCAAATGACATAATTTTGTTCTTCTTTATGGCTGAATAGAATTCCATTGTGTGTATTTCCCACAGTTTTGCTATCCATTCATCTGTTGATGGTGATCTGGGTTGGTTCCATATTTTGGCTATTACATAATGTGCTGCTATGAACATAAGTATGCATATGTTGCTATATTTCTCTGAATTCAACCCCTTTGGAAAGATACCCAGGAGTGGTATAGCTGGATCATATGGTGGCTCTGTTCCCAACTTTCTCAGGAATCTCCACCCAGATCTCCATAGTGGTTGAACTAGTTTGCATTCCCACCAACAGTGTAAAAGAGTTCCTCTTTCCCCACATCCTCGCCAGCATTTGTTGTTGTTTGATTTCTTTATGCTTGCTACTCTGACTGGGGCTAGACGGAATCTCAGTGTAGTTTTTTTTTTTTACAAAAACTTTCCTTATGTTTTATAGATTTTTACTAAAATATTGATGTGGCATCTGGAATTTGCCTCAAAATGATAACAGAATCAGTGAAAGTGAACAGTAATATATATAGATGGAGTGGGAATGATCAAAACAAAATGCTCTTTATGATTGAGGAGTATGCCTATATTCATGTGTTCAAATTCTCCACAGTAAAGAGTGTGTGTGTTTGTGTGTGTGTGTGTGTGTGTGTGTGTGTGTGTGTGTGTGTGTAGAATCAGGGTTGGAGGTTGAGTTGCTGTCTCCCCAAAATGAACTGACCCCAGTTCCTTATGTGACAATAGGTAAGACAGTTATAGGCTTCAGAAGGTTTCCTCTATTATGCCAGTGTTCCTAATTTCATAGGAGCTGAGTGGAGATTTTAAACACCAGCATTTGTGCTTGGCAAACGTGAGTAACCATGTCAGGATCTCCAGGATGAGGATGTAGCTGCCAACAAATATATTCAGGCCTCAGTCAGCACGTGGGATGAAGTAAGAGAAGCCTGGTTGGATTAGTAGCAGTAAAATAAGGAGGCAACAAGAACTTTTGTTGTTGAATTTACTCTCATTTGTGTTTCTGTTCAGTGTTTACTGAATAAGGTAGAAATTGACTGCTGCAATTGGGGGAAATTAAAGGAAGGAAGTCCAATAACACATTGTCTTTAGTTCTGGAGAAGAGATAAAATTAAACAATAGTAACGCTTCTCACTATTCACAGTAAAATAACCTAAAAACATCACCAAGAATGTGATCAATGCAGAGCTTCCCAAGCACACTCCTCATAGAGACACCCATTTGCTGGTCCAAATGCTGTGACATAACTATCACCCCTGTGTAACCAGTGGAAGGTGAAGCCAAGCTAGCAGAACACAAATAAATCTGAGAAAGTGTTGATGACAACTATAAAATAGGTGTTTTCACTTTAATGTATCATATTACTTAATAATGGAAACAAGGACTTCAGTGTCATCACATATAATATGCATGTCAGTACTATTCTGTGCTAAGTACATCAGTGAACATAATAGATGTCAAACATAAACTACATTGGCACGTTACTTCACAGAGCATAAGAATGTTAGTATTGATTATATGTAGGAGCCCAGCATGGTGGTGTATGCCTGTAATCCCAGTACTTGGCAGATTGTGCCAAGATGATTGCAGGTTCATGGCCAGCCTCAGCTACCTAGTGAGGCCCTCTGCAACTTAGTGAGACCCTGTTTCAAAATAAAAATTAAAAAATAGTGCTGGGGATGTAGCTCAGAGGTAAAATGCCCTTGGATTCAATCCCAAGTACTGCAAATATGTTTATATAGGAGTTGAGGTTGCTGTTTTGTGCACAATGTTTTTACTTTTGAGTTGATGCTGTTTCTTTAAGATAGAACCTTTATCTTAATTCATGTTAGTCTTTTTGGTTTGTTTTGCGTAACTGGGGATGGAATACAGGGGCATTTTACCTCCGAGCTACACCCCCAGACCTATTTTTGTTCTTTATTTTGCAACAGGGACTCACTGAGTTGTGAAGAGCCTCACTAAGTATCTGAAGCTGGTCGTGAACCATTCTCCTCCTGTCTCAGCCTCCAGAATGCTGGGATTAGGAGTGTGAGCCACCACGCCCGGCTGACTTTAGTTTTTTAAACATTTAAGTTTTAACTCCAAAACAAAAGCACAAGTAATTATTTTATTATTTTAAACATATTTATTGTTTACTTTGAAATGATATTGATACTTTTGCATCATTAGGTCTTTTCACTCCCCTCCCCCTTCAGGCTTCAGGGCATTTCCTGCTTAGCTTCAAGCTAGTGTTGTGTGTGTGTGTGTGTGTGTGTGTGTGTGTGTGTATCAATTTACATTTTTTTCTTTTGGTACTGGGGATTGAACCCAGGAGCAGTCAACATTCATGTCACACTGCAACCCTATTTTATTTTTTATTTTGAAAGAAGGTCTCAACAAGTTACTAAGAACCTCTATAAATTGGTGAGACTGGCTCCAAACCTGCGATCCTCCTGTCTCAGCCTCACAAGTACTGGGATTAAAAGCATGGCCACTATTCCTGGTTTATTATACAAATAAGATAAAGAGGATGTTCTGACAGGAATCTTTGTTTCCTCTTTTTTTTTCTGTTTATTAACCAAGTATGGTAGACCTTATTAAAGCAATTATATAAGCCTTATAAGCCTGGCATGGTGTCACATGCCTCAGTACTTAGGAGTTGAGACAGAAGGATCACAGGTTCAAGGCAGTGCAAGGTAATTTACTGAAACTCTTTCAAAATAGTAAATAAAAAAGGCCAGGGGTGTCATTCAGTGGTAGACTCCTGTGGGTTTAATTCCCAGTTACACACACATAGACACATACACACACAACACACACACACACACACACACACACACACTTATACAATTTTCCCCTGATATTGCTGTTTGGCAAACTATTTTCTAGCTTTTTTATTTGGGGCAGATTTTAATTTTTCACTTTAATATTAGCTATATTATCTGTTGGTGATGCTAAACTATGGTTAGTGTAATATCTGAGGAACATCTGAGATTTTATTTTCAACTTACCTTTACTGTTTTTGTTTCATAATTGTCAACTATTTTACCCCTAAATTCTTATAAAGATCTTTAAAAACAAATAATCTTAGCCGGGCGTGGTGGCACACGCTTGTCATCCCAGCATTCAGGAGGCTGAGACAGGAGGATCGCGGTTCACGGACAGCTTCAGCTACTTAGTGAGGCCCTCCACAACTTAGTGAGAACATGTTTCAAAATAAACAATAAAAAATTAGGACAGAGGGTGTAGTTAGGAGGTAGAATGCCCCTGGGTTCCATCCCCAGACCCGCAAAAAAAATAAATAAAAATTAAAAATAAATAGATAAAAACAAATAATCTTATGCTGCATTATACTTAGACATCTGTTAGTAGATTACATTAGATGATAATACTCTTCTTGTTATATTATTTGTTGATTAGAGGCAATATAGTATATAGAGAGGTCACAGAATAAAGTTGAAAAGCTGTATGTTGTGGCACATGCTTGTAATTTCAGTATTTGAGAGGCTGAGACTGGTGTATCACAGGTTTAAGGCCAGTCACAGGAACCTAGCAAGACCCTGTTTGTTTATTTGTTTGTTTGTTTCTTTTTATGGTACCAGGGATGGACCCCAGGACATTGCACCTCCAAGCTACACCTCCAGCCCCATTTTTTAGTCTTTTTTAGTTTTGAAAAAGGTTCTCACTGAGTTGCAAAGGGCCTCACTATGTAGCTGAGGCTGTCTGCGAACCATGATCCTCTGGTCTCTGCCTACTGAATACTGGGATTACAAGTGTGCACCACCATGCCCGGCAATGACCCTGTTTTAAAAAATAAAAAAATACCAGAGAAACTCCAGATGATTGAGGGTAAACCTCAGCAATGCTAGAATAGAAGGGTAGGAAAGAAGAAGGCTGAGGTTGATTAATGGAGGAGCTACATTCAAATTTGTTTAAAAGTATGAATGTAGCATGGTCAACCTGGACACTCATTGTTAGGGGGGAAGAAGAGGAACCTGGGGGGAGAGGGGAGGGCTCTCTGAATGTATGCCATTTTCAATATGATCCACATAAAAATGAAAAATGTATAAAAATAAAACATAAAAAATAAAAAAATAGGGCTGGGAGTATGGCTCAGCCGTAAAATGCTCTGGGTTCAATTCTCATAACCACCTTTCCCACAAAAAAAAAAAAAAAGAATATAAAGTCTGAGGAGGCACTGAACAATCTAAATGGGTATAATTACACAAACTCCTGAGACTGGTAAAACATAGATGAATCATGCATGTGAAATTCCCAAATTATAGTTTGGCAGGTATTATCATCAAATGCATGCTGGGCTTGTCTTCATATTTCATTACTTTCCATTTTAGAAAGTAAAGCAAATATATTTAAAATGCGTCACCAATAGCTTATTTTTTATTTTTTCTAAGATATTTTGCAAGTTAATCAAATTAGAAAGCTTAAAGTCTAAAACAGGTATGGAACTTGTTTCCTAAAGTGGATTAATTAAATTTTGTTATTTTAAACTTTGTAGTTATCTTCACAAAATCTTGATTTGGAAAAATATGCATGTGGTTTTTAAACATTTGACTATTTCCTTCACTAAATGCGGGTGGCCTCAGCTTAAAAATTTATACAGGAAAGCAAGAGACATGATCCAGAATATATTTCAAGGAATTTAAATAGGGATGTCCAATTAATTAACATCTGTATTCATTTATGCCCGGCTTTACATTAGATGGATTCTATAGACTATATCCTGCTACGGTTCAGAGCAAGGAACTCTTGCTAACGGAGAGATGTATTTAAAATAATCAGTGCAAGAAAGATTGTTCACTTTACCTTCAAGGAAAACTTTTGGCTTCTTTAATGTTAAACAATAGACATGCACTTTGTTGGCATTTGTGAGCTCTATGAATACCTTATGGGCAGGAGGGTGAATCTATAAACATTATAAAAATATTCTAGGGTTAGAAAAATGCCTTTGATATTTGAACATTGTTATGTGATATGTATGACCTCATGCATGTGGGAAAAGGGAAACAATTGAAATTAATAACCTCACTACCTTTTTTCCTGTTTGAGGGGATGCTATGATGTGGCCACTGGAAAAAAAAAATCAGTCACATTGAGCAAAATCTAGCCTTTGGGCTGCGTTTTTTAATATATGGAAATGTCGTAATTTAATAGTGCTCTGCTACTAATTACCTCTCGTGATATTTTTTCCTGAAGTCTCTTTGCACAGACCTAAATTGAACTAGATTACTTCTTTTTCTCATTTCTTATACAGAAAACTCATTTCACTCTGAAGCAGGTATAAAATGAAAGTACCTAGTGTTCACATTGATGCTCTATGATGAATATATTATCCCAGAACCTTCTTGGCTTACCTTTTGCTGTTGAATAACACCACATTATATTAAAGATCTGTGAAATGTTCCCTGAGATGTTATATAGCCTGTTCTCTTTAGACAGCAAGTTGTGCAAAATCTTCTTGGCTTTGTATAGGTGATAACAGGAAACAAGAATAATGAGATAAAACCTCTTCGTTCAGGTTTTTTAATTGAGGAACAAATTATTTCATAGTTTCTCATTAGTTATTCCCATGGATTCTAATGACAAGGTGCCAACTTTCACACTTTAAACAGGTTAATTAATCAGGTAGTAATGAAGTTGGGTGATACCTGAGTGTTGGTGTGCCGAATAATCACAGTTCCTAATAATGTGCTTAAATGTCTGTAAACCTGAGAGGATAAGTTGAAATTCAGACCTTCTGAGTTCTGCATAAATAAACATGTGCTAGCTAATGGGAAAACTAATTTCAACTTATTACATTAGGTACACTCTTTAATTGTGTGCTATACATATATGTTGAATGAGCATGTAAGATATATATATATATATATATATATATATATATATATATATTCATACTTAGAATCATATGTATTGCTATTTTTATTTGGGGTATAAGCACAAGCATATTTCAACTTTTATATCCATAAAATTCTTACTTCACTTAGCTGAGCCATAAAGTTGTATGTTTTAAATTGAATAATTCAACTGTGATTTTAGTTGTGAAACTAGGTCAGAGTGAAAAAAAAAAGTTGGTTTTTTTTTTTTGTTTGTTTTTTTAGGTCTGGGAATGGAACCCAGAGGCATTCTACCTCTGAGTTACACCTCCTGCCTTATTTTTTATTCTTTATTTGAAACAGGGCCTCACTAAGTTGAAAAGGGCCTCACTAAGTAGCTGAGGCTGTCCACGAACAGCAATCCTCCAGTCTCAGCCTTCTGAATCCTGGGATTACAAGTGTGAGCCACCATGCCGGCTTCAGAATAAAATTTCATGTGAAATCATACAATGTGACAGGAGTGTGTGAATGTTTCGAGTGAGGGATCATTACCAAGAAGGCATCCCTCAGGTGAAAGCCATCTTGACGACACTGAGCATCCTCTGCTCACAAGGATCCAATACAGGCTCAGGACACAGGCGTTGTCCCTCCTCTCACCAGCTAGTATGTTCTCGTGAATCAAAAACAACTTTTCAAGTAGTGTGTGTCGCATGTACATTGCCCGGGTAAAAGTGAAAATATAGATGAGATGTAACATAGAATTTGCTCTCCATGAACTAGAATCAAGACTGTTAGGTAGGTCAGGGGAAAAAAAGAGTGTGTTCAAATAGAAAATTCTTCTATCAACTCCCAATATTCAAAACTGAATCTACTGTGGTTAGAAAAGCAGTAAAGGACTTGAGATGTCTCACGCTTCTAGGCTGACGCTCCACAGCAGTTAGTGGTAAGGTCCTCCTCACAGCTCCGTCAGTGTGGAGGCCATGCAGCCAGCCCTTCTTGTGTTCCTGTCTTCTTGTTTCATCATCCACCCTTCCTTCCTTTCTTCTTCCCTCTCTCCCTCTTTCATATATCTTCTCTTTATCTCTCTTTTCCTTCCTCCCTCCCCCGTTCTTTCCTTCCTTTGTTCCTTCCTTCCTTTTATGTGGTATTGGGGATTGAGCAGAGGAGTTCTTTACCTCTGTGTTACAACCTCAGCCCCCTTTTCATTTTGAGACAGAGTCTTGCTAAGTTATCATACACTGTCCTCCAACTTGCAATCGTCTTGCCTCAGGACCCTCAGTAGCTGGTGTTAGAGTTGTACACCACAACTCCAGAAGCCAGGCCATAAACTGAGTCACTAAGGTCTGGGGTAGGCTGGCACTAAGAGACATGGAAGACAAGATTCAGGGTTCTCATTGGGGAATCATGAAAAGCCAGAGCCCTACCCTGCTGAGCCCATGGAGAGCTGTCAAGCAAAAGCTCCCTGGGCACCTCCATCACATTGCTTTCTACTCCAAGCAGGCTTGTTCCTGCTGCATCAGTATACAAGCCAATTAGGCCTCTGCCTTTGGGTAACTCAGAATTCTTTCACTCTACCTCCTACCCATCTACACATATGTGTGTGTCCATATTTATTTGTACGTAGAGATGTTTATGTGCACTGCAAAGATACACATATCTGAACATATATGCCTTACAGATCTACCTATATGTGCCTAGCTTACTTGTGCAGTTTTCATTTTTGCTTTTGTCTATTTGTTAGTTTTATGGAGGAAGTGGCTTTTATTTGTCCTGTTTAGGCTTGAGCTAAACAGGATTCAGTACTCTACCTTTCTGAATGCCCACGTCCCTTAACTACTCATTGGCCAATTTAGTAATACAATCTTGGGGCCAGGGCCTATTGGCTCACCTTCCAAAAGCACAGCATAAGCCAATTAATTAGCATTTAATTTAAATGTTGCAGTAGGTGAAATATAGCAAATTAGGGCAATTAACTGATCGTATCAAGGAATATTAGAAAGAAATAATACATAATTGAGGAAACCAATATTTCAAACCTCTCCTATTTTAAACAAGAAAGGAAATGATAGATATTATTATATTGAGTTTAAACAAAAGTTTTCTAGGCCCAGTGTGGTCTAACAATTAGATTTTACTCTGCTGGAATATAATGAATGGTGACTCAGATACTGAAGTACCTACTTATTTTTCTTCTTCTTTACACATTACAATTACAAGTCATGATCTTTATTCACAGTTTTCAATAGGACTATCAATAATGCTCATTGATAGAAGGATAAAATGAAGGAAACAAAAGAAAATCTCTCGTGATGTTCAAAAGGCGTATAATATTATATACTTCACCTCTTCCTGTTAAAAGCAAAGTATGGACAAACCAAACCCCCAAGTGCCCTTAAAGCTTTTGTTTCAAAATGACATGGTTTTGCTAAGTTGTTGTCAAAAAGGGAAAAAATACAAAAACTTGTATATCATTAACACGACGGCGTTCCATTATTTGCTTTTGCAAAATAAATTACATAAATGGGGTTTGTATTGTTTGCTATACTTCACCCAGAGATTAGGATAATTAAGTTTCAAGAACTGAGATGCTTTAAAACACATTTAATTTAGTAAAATTGGTAAGGAAGCTACTGCAATTAAAAAAATAAACAAAAAAGGACAAAAGTTTTCTATGTCTTACTGGGTAATTTTGAGTGAATTTAGACTATGGCATTAGAAGTACAAAAGGTAACTAAAAATGCCATTAAATGAAATGTTCCAAGTCCAAGCAATTTCCTTCTTAGCAGAAAGTAAAATGCAAACAGAGATTACTACAACCCTGCTGTGTTTAATTTAAGTGTATGTAAGCCTTTTACTCACAGTCATTTTGTCTGGAGATAATCATGGCCATCCACAGTGGTCCGTACTGTGAAGTATGGGTTGTCAAAAGTTGCTCACTTTTTGATTCTACCTTGCTTGTGTCAGCCACGGTTCATGAGGCAAGTTCAGTCCATTCATCTTCTGACATGGTGGTATTCTCCTATGTCGGTCTCCATCAATTTGCTTCTTTCGCCTCCAGACCACTTGTAGCAACATGGAATTCTGTGTGTAACTGCATATCCACAATTGCAAAGTGGCATGATTGGTCATATGCAAGCAGAAAGACCTTTGTATCCATGTAAATGTAAATCAACTACATGTGTGTATATATATGCATTTTATCTATGGGTTATTTATGTATATATACATGGTTTAATAATTGTCAAATTTGAAGCTACAGAGCCTGTAAATATCAAGTCAATGTTTTATGGTATTCAAACTGCTAGATAAATTTTGTGACATATAGAACCCATTAAAAAAAATAAAATCTTGTTTTTTTTTGGTGGTACTAGGGGTGGAACCCAGGGGCTTTTCTACCTCCGGGCTATACTCCCAGACCTATTTTTATACTTTATTTGGAAACAGGGTCTCACTAAGTTGCTGAAAGCCTCACTAAGTAGCTGAGGCTGGCTTCGAACCTGTGCAATCCTCCTATCTCAGCCTCCCAAGCGCTGGGATTACAAGCCTGCGCCACCATGCCTGGCTCTTGGTACTGCTTTTTAGAAGTAAAGAATGACTGAACTATGATTAGATAAGAAATAGGCCTGGTTAATAAGACTATTTTTATTGAAATACTCTTTTCCCAATATTTTATATACATATTTAGCAATTGGTGATAAGACTGAAGACTGAAAAATCCATTTTGTGGAAAAAATGTTATATTATTTTGCTATTTCATGTTCAATTTTTAGTTGATAGCATTTAAAAGAAAGAGAAGGGAAATTACCATAATACAGTGATTAAACATATTTAATTATTATTTACTTATTGAGTTTGTGGTACTAGAGATTGAACCTAGAGGCATTCTATCCCTGAGCCACACTCCTAAGTCTACCTATTTTTTTTAATAGTGTCCCACTAATTGCTGAGGCCCTCATTAAGTTGCTGGACCTGCAATCCTGTCTTAGACTCCCAGATACTGAGATTATAGGCATTCACCATCATGCCCAGCTAACATTATGTACTTATTGAGTACTTAAGTGTGCATTAGCTCCCTATGGAAGGGTATATATACTAATAAAAGAACAGTGAATAAAACAACATATTTTCCCTCTCCAGATTAGAACAGGAAGAATTATAAAGTTTCCAGAATATATAAAGGTGAATTATATAATTCCCAGAAGACAAACACACACACACATACACAAACATATCTATATATTTTTTAGCTTTTCAATGAAAAGAGGAAAGATGCTTACACATCTATAAAAGCCATTTCTCAACAATGTGACACAATTATGAAATGTCTCAAGGAGCCCACCTTTCATTTTTCTTTCACCAAGGCCTCTGAAAGTATTCCGAATGAGCAAAACATGTTTTAGAAAATCCCAAAACAGGAATGGGAGTGCAGGTCTATAATCCCAGGACTGAGACAGGGGGATCCCAGGTTTGCCTACTGCCTCTGCAATTTAGTGAAGCCCTTGACAACTTAGTGAGACTTTGTTTCGAAAGCAAAACAAGGTGGGTGTGATGGCACACACTGGTAATCCCAGCATTCGCGAGGCTGAGACAGGAGAATGGTGGTTCAAAGATAACCTCAGCTACTTAGTGAGGCCCTCTACAACTCAATGAGACCCTGTTTCAAAATAAAGAATAAGGCCGGGCATGGTGGCACAAGCTTGTAATCCCCGCATTTGGGAGGCAGAGACAAGAGGATCTCGCAGGTTCAAAGCCAGCCTTGCTGGTTTAAGAGACCCTGTTTCCAAATTAAAAAATAGGTATCTGGGAGTGTAGCCCAGAGGTAGAAGGGTTCTAGGAACCCCAGTACCACAAAAAAAAAGAATAAAAAAAGGGCTGGGGGTATAGCTTGGAGACAGAATGTCACTGGGTTCCATCCCCACTCCTGCCCAAAAAACAATAAAGAAAGAAAGAAAGAAAAGTCAAAGAAATGAAATAGCCTGGGGGTACAGCTTAGAGATAGAACATCTCTGGGTTCTATCTCCAGTACAAAAAAAATTTCAGGCCGGGCGTGGTGGCGCATGCTTGTAATCCCAGCGCTTGGGAGGCGGAGACAGGAGGATCGCGCTGGTTCGGAGCCAGCCACGCTGGTTTAAAGAGACCCTGTTTCCAAATAAAAAGTTAAAAAATAGGTCTGGGAGTGTAGTCGTGGGAGTGTATCCCAGAGGTAGAAGGGCTTCCAGGAACCCCAGTACCACCAAAAAAAAAAAAAAAAATTCCAGAAAAGTTATTAAGTGATGAATTATAACTGGAAACAACAAGCAAGTAGGGGAACCTGAAATAAGGGGCAGAACTGTGGGCATATTCTTTGCTAAGTAACAAACAGACCACAACTGTAATGTTAGATAGTGTTTGAGCTCACAGTAGCGCTGGTTGTCATTCACAGCCTGAGCTGGGACAATCATAAACAGTCTTGGATATCCAGGGAATATCAAAGCTATCCTAATTAACTCTGTGGTGATATGCCTAGAACATGTTATCATTGAAACTGTGCAGGGTCTCACTGAGTTGCAGAGGGCCTCATTAGATAGCTGTGGCTGTCTTTGAAAAGTGATCCTCCTGTCTCAGCCTCCTGAATGCTGGGATTACCAGTGTGTGCCATCATGCCCCGCTAGTTTTGCTTTTGAAACAAAGTCTCACTAAGTTGCCAAAGGCTTCACTAAATTGCTGAGGCAGACAGCAAATCTGTATGGTATGTTATCACTGAAACTGCATTTTAAGTAAATCTTTTAAAGAAACAACTACAGACTGTCTTACCCAAGTATGTTTTCATAAACAACATTGAAAGTTTGATATAAGTAAGAAATTGTATGGAATCACTAAGTTTGATATAAGTAAGAAATTGTAAGCCAATCACTAAGCCAAACATGAGAAGGAGGGAGGCGAAGAGAATGGGTAGGGAATTGCGGAAGGGCTAAATGAGTGATGTGTGCATGTGAGCCTTTAGCATCGTGTATCTTATTAAGATGAATGACTACAGTGCACCAATAAAAAAGTAAAAAGTAAAGGAATGGGGATGTAGTTTGGAGGTGCAATGCTTCTGGGTTCAATTTGTAATCCTTGAAAAAGTGTTTATATATGTTTATATATAATATATATTCATACATATATATTATGCATATGTTTACATACAATATATTAGTTTCTGTTTATATATAATACAGAAACTAAAATTTTCATGTTTTGAAAATAATTTTGTCATATGACCCATTAATTTCACTCCTAGTCATCTACCAGAAATAAATAAAAACATATGTATACCAAAATAAGGACTCTTAGAGCTCTTGAGATAATTCATTCTAATCCACTGATATTATCCAAAAGAAAGTCAGTGATTAAAGGTGTATTCCTTCACTGAGGATTTAAGTACTTGGCAGGTCACCATAAGTGGCCACATGGATTGAACACTGCATGACTCAGGGGCACCCTCCCCACAGAGTACAGTGTGAATAACACCCCCTAAAATGACAAAGTTAAATGTGAAGTAATGTAAAGAAATGAAGGAAATACAAATGTCTTCCATTAGCTATAGGGGTGGAATCAGACCATCAGATTCACAGGAGGTATAATGTTGGAGCAAACCTAGAAAGGAGGAAAACTTTCATTTATCTGCATTTCTACCATTACATTCAATCTATCCCTTTAAACATAATTACAAGTTGTAAAAACAATGATGTGCTGCTGTTGCCTCCAAATTCAAACTCAGCATTTTTTTCTGTCTGTGAAATGGATCTGGGTTTCCTTTGTCAGCTGACAAGATGTCAAGGTTAGTCAATGAAGAACAGTGGAAAGAGAAGCCAAAGAAAATGGTTGTGATCCCTGGTCCTTGTGTCTTCTTTGGTACCTGCAAATACACTGCTTCTTGAGCATGGCCAACGATTTGGATGTGCAGGTGCTGAAGTACGTTCAGGTTACTGCAGCATCCTGCTCCTGCGGCAGGCAGGGCCTCACGGACACCCAGCCCTGCTGGTGGAAAGCAGGAAGCAGCACCCTGAGCCCCCCTCAAAGCTTCCCACAGGCCACACTGTGGGTGAGATTTTCTGGAGAGACAAGGACATTTGGGTGTCTTCACACCCTAAAGAATGGGCATCTAGCAAGTTCCAGCAAATTCCACAGATTCATTATCACACTGAATTCTCTGACTCGCAGTGGTCCACAGCTATGCCTTTTTTCATGAGGTTTGAGTCTCTCTATAAGAGAGGATGCTATCCTATCACTAGGGCTGTGCCTGTAATCTATTATATTGTACCATATTTTATCATAATATATGTATATGTACCATCTACTATATATTACACAATGTTTATTGTATATTGCCTGACATATTTTATCTACTATTCACATCTAATACATAACATTGTATTATATTCTATTGCATATATGTTTATATTATATATCTCTATCATCTATCTACATATATCTGCCATTTCTCAATTTCTTAGAATTCTCCTATATTTTTAAACATTCTTTTACACTTACAGATAATTTCTTATTACAGCAATACACTATAATAAGTAATTTTTTTTACATTAACCTTTCTCTATTTAAAATACTCTATGGTGTCTCAAGATTCATTCCATATAAATTGTCACTAAAGGTTTACTATATTTATATTTAAGATCAATATATGAAGGTTTTGTGTCCCCTTGTTTGGCCATAGCAAAAATGAATTACATTTTTAACATTTTGTGTTTTTTTTTTCATTTAATAAAGAAAAATATAGTATTTAACTTTTATAATTGTATTTTCTATTAAGAAAATAAATTAATATTTTTGGTTTTATTGTTGAATATTTGTATTTCTGAGTATAAATTTTATTCATGACTTTATTTTTTCTATTGTAAAGTATGACTTTTTAAAAGTTGTAATAATTCTTTACATATTAAGAATATTTAACCTATAGCTGATATATGTTGCAGAACTGTATGTCTTTAGTTATTCAACTCTCAAGTTTCTTTATTACAAATAAATAATATATAAAGCTGAACATGGTGATGCACATTTGTAATCCCAGAATTTTGAAGGCTGAGACAGGAGTCAAATAACAACAAATCCTGTTGAAAATGTGGGCAATTAGGAACTCTTACACTGTTGTTGGGAATGCAAACTAGTTCAGCTGGTCTGGAGATCAATGTAGAGATTCCTTAGAAAACTGGGAAAGGATCCACCATATGATCCAGCTCTACCACCCCTGGGTATCTTTCCAAAGGGGTTGAAATCAGAGACTTGACTTTTCCTGATAAAGTTTAGTTTTGTTTACTCTTTTATCATAAATCACATCATTATTACTATTATAGATCCCAAAATTATTGTCTTACTGCCTCCTTTACAGGAAATAAAAATTACTCAGCACACCTCTGAGCGTTTCCACAGCCCCCTTATTCTTATTCAACACAACCAATTTCATTAGAGGGATTACCACCTCACCATCATCACAGAATTTCCCCACCAGTGTGGTATAAATATTAAATTTTGGACATTTAATATTTAGCTTAAGTTTTTTCTTGAATATTTTGTAAATGTAAGAATGCCATTGAATATATTTCCATTCAATTAAATATCTTCATTTTGGGTGATAATAAAATTTATATTTTGTATTAATGCTGTAAACTTTGAAGTTGTTCCTACGTATATGAAAACTGCCTAATATTTTTCAGCATTTTTTTCTACTTTTTTTCTTATCTTATTTTCTACTATTTGGATTTTTGTTTTTTTCTTTCTTTCTTCTGGGAATTCTACCATGACATTATAGTCCCAGCCTTTTGATTTTTATTTTGAGATGGAATCAGACTAAGCAGCCCAGCCTGGGCTCCAATTTGCAATCCACCTGGATCGGCGTTATGAGGATCTGGCATTAAAAGTGTATGCCACCTGCCCCTTCTTTGGAGGTTTTTAATTTTTCTTTATTTTTAAAATTGGTATCAGAATATATATATATATATATATATATATATATATTTATAGTTCTCTAAATTCTGCCACTAGTTCCATAGGTTTTTTTTTTTTTCAGAGCCCATTAATCTGATACTTCTTACATATAGACTTTCTTCTCAGAAAAAAAAAAATGCTTTCACATTTTAAATAAATTTCAGGAAAGACAATGCTGTTTGCTATGATCTTTCACATTTAATTTTTCCCTTTGGATACTAATATATTTGTAGGCATATGTAGTAAGTAGCAATGAGTTATCTCCCACACACACCAACTATAAATAAAGTCTTACTGCAAAACAAAGAATGAAAAAGAAAAGCATTGCAGTGATGTTCAAACAAAGAATACTATCCAAAACGTATCTGACAACAAATATAAAAGGGGTAATACATTCTACAAAGTAAACAAATTTTAACAATATCATGTTAGGTGAATGAAGCCAGTCACAAAGAATGTTTTATATGAATGTAGTGATGTAATACTTTCAGGTTAGATAATTCAAAGGGGGGGGTGTGTTTGATTAGTGATTACCAAAGGCTCTGACAGAAAAGGATATGGGGCTGATTACTACTGGGTATGAAATTTATGTTAGCTTGATGAAAACATTCTAGAATTAATCAATGATGATGGTTTTACAACTTTGTGAATATACTCCAAATCACTGAGTTATATAGTTTAAAATGGTGTATTTTATGATGTCTTAATCATATCTCAGTAAAGCTGTTATAAAAAGTTATAAGGGTAGGAAATATAAGTCAGTGAAGAAATCTTGCCTAGCATGGAAGAGTCCCTGAATTAAATAGCATGCATTACAAAACAAGCCAAAAAATGAAAATGATATAAAAAGTAAAAACATTGACATGCCTCCAAATTATGGTGCAATGATCTTTTTTCTCCTTACTCTATTTATCCCAATTTTATTTATTATAATTCTAAAACATGACATTATAGATTCAACTTATTAAAACTATTTTTAAATTAAATGCCTATCTTTTGAATATTATATCTATATATTGAGTTTATTTTGTAATCCGATGTCTCTCCTTAGTTTTTGCTTAGTTGGGAAGCAAAAAGTAAGGCAAGGATTATGATAATGGCACATTGTTTAGTTAGTAAACTTTTTGGAAACTAAGGGTAAGAAAAAGTGTAAGTGGGTCAAAGAAAGATGAAGATCAGAATACAGCATATTTTAGGCAGATTGAGTTTATAATTGTCTTTGTATGATGATCACAAATGTAGCTTGATTTACCATTATAAAGAAGTAGTTTATTAGTCATGATGGAGGGTTTTTGACAAAAATTAAATGTAAAACATAAAATTTAGGGCTGCAAGAAATACCAGTGTATATGTTGCAGGATAATAGAAACAAAGAATCTATATCATAAAATATATCTTGAGCAAATGCTTTAAAATGCCCTAGTGGTGTATAGACCTGGCACATACTGAACTGAAAAGTATTATTATATTATCAGGGTTATGCAAAGCATTGTTGGACCATTCATAATCTGAAGTTAGTCATAAAGGGAAGATTTATACTATGAAAATTGGAACACTACAAATCAAGGACCATTCTTTCCCCCATTAAAGCCAGTTGCTCAATACTGACTAGCATAGTATAGATAGTAACTTTCACAATGAAACTGAAATAATACTATTTATGATTTATTTTCTTTAAAAAGTGGCTGGTAGTGGAAGTCTATTGTCCAACCTATAGGTTAAGATTGATGAGAGTATGATAGCAAAAAACTGTAGTAAGAGAATATAAATTTTTTATTTCAGAGGTATTTAAATTATATATGCATGATGTTAAATTTTATTATACCTATTTGTAGAATTATAAAAGCTATAAGGAAAAATTTGATTTTATCTTCACATTATTTACAACTTCTTCATTTTGCCTTTCCATGATTAGAAAAATAGTAGTAAAGACAGCTTAATGTTAATCATATTTTTGTTACTTAACATTATACACAGAGTTATTCTTTCTATCCTTTAAAATACTGATTAGTACAAATCCTGATTGCTGTCCCCCTTTAGCCATCGCCTCATTAGATGGTGCAAAATATTTCAGTCCTTTTCTAACTCAAAATGAAGTCACACCAGAGTTATCACAGCAATCTTATCCACCCATTGATTTCTCGTCAACTGAAGGATTGACTTCAAGGCATCTTCACATTCTTCAGGGTTTTATTTGGATTATGAGATTGAAGGCTTTGCTTCTTTGTATTGGATGAAAGTAATTACCACCAATCCTTCATTCTTGGGACAGAGTTGTACTAGAGTTGTCAAAGTTCACCTGGTGATCACATGGAATAAATGTGCTTTTTTTCATTACAATTCTAAATTCAGAAATCAATTGACGAATCTGTTTCTACTTTTAATAGTTTATTTCAAATATGTTTTAAAATAATTTGACTATTTCTTTATAGTATATTTTTACTTTATGTATTTTGTACATTTCATTTTCAGAACCATGGCAAAGTCAAATGTGTTCAAAGTGTCTATATAAAATTGCCTTATAAAATACAAATTGCTATACTCAACAAATAATAGCAATCTAATCAAGAATCAGAAAAAGTTATTATTATAATGATTATCATTATATTTTTGTGGTAAAGAAAATTGAACCCATGGGCATTCTACATCCTAGTTATACCCCAAGCTCTTTATAATTTTGTTTTGTTTTAAACAGGGCTTTGCTAGGTTACTACTGAGAGTCTTGCTAAATTGCTGAGGCTAGGCTGCAATCTGAGATTATTCTGTCTCAGCTTCATAAGAACTAGAATTATAGGTGTGTTCTACCATGCCCAGCTCATGACAAATTATTTTAAAAGGTTATTTTATTAAACATGAGGAATACAAGTTAGAGGCCAGCCTTAAGCAACTTAATGAGATTCTGTTTCAAAAGAAAAAAGAAAAAAGGGCTGGGGAAGCTGTGCTTGCAGGCACACCTTTGCAATTCTAGCACTTAGAAATCTGAGACAGGAGGATTGCAAGTTTAGGATTGCAAAATCACTATCAGCCTCAGCTACTTAGGCACTCCAAAACTTAGTGAGACCTTGCTTCAAAATAAGGAATAAAAAATAGGTCTGGGGGTGTAGCTGGGCATAGAATGCCCCTGGGTTCCATCCCCAATACCAAAAAAAAAAAAAAAAAAAAATAGGGCTGGGATGTTGCTTGGAGATAGACTGCCCCTGGGTTCCTAAGGGGGGAAAAAAAAAGGATTGGGAGTATAGCTCAGAGGTAGAATACTCCTGGGTTCAACTTCCAATCTCCTCTTTCCTTCTCTCTCTCTCTCTCTCTCTCTCTCTCTCTCTCTCTCTCTCTCTCTCTCTCTCTCTGTCTCTCTCCCTTTCTCCCTCCCTCCCTCCCTCTCTTCACACACACACACACACACACACACACACACACACACACACACACACACACACAGAAATTTCAGGTATCTGTAGGTAGTTAAACTTTTTATTTAATTTTTAATACAATTTCAAAAAGTAAAAATATTTCATGATTTGAAACAATATAGGCACCAAACCCAATGTTTTTTTTTTCTTATATATCAGAATTTTTGGTGTCTTTTTAATTTTTTAATAATTTTTTAGTGGTGCATTGTAGTCATCTTAATGGGATAAAAAACTTGTGGAGATATACATGCACACATCACCCAACCAGCCCTTACCCAATCCCTAACCCCTTTCCTCCCCCTCCCTCTACCCATGCTAGGCTTCCTGATTGACTTTGAAATGTGTAAGTACATCATGCGCTTTAAAGAGTTTCCCTCTTTCCCCCTCCCATCCCCTCAGATAGGTCATCTTAATTTCTCCTCTATAGAATCCATTCTTTTTCTAGAGTTCCTCCTGTTACCCATTTCTCCTTAGTTTTCACACATTAGGAAAATAATCTGATTTGTTATTTTTTGTGACATTTTACTGTAAATGCCATAATTTTGTTCTCCCTTGTGGCTGGGCAAAATCCCATTGTGTACACATCCCAGTTTTGAAATCCACTTATGCGTTGAAAGACATCTTAGCTAGTTCCACAGTTTGGCAATGGTGAACTGTGTAGCTATGAACATGGCTGCCATGCATTAGTTTGGTATTTTGGTTTTCATTCTTTTTGGTAGACACCCGAAGGTGGTATTGCTGGATCATATGGTAAGTTCATTTTCCGTCTTCTGAGGCTCTTCCATACTGTTTTTCAAAGTGGTTGTACCAACTTGCAATCCCACCAACAATGTATTAGAGCTTCTGTTTCTCCACAACTGCTCAATTACAGTTTCTTTTTTCCTTGGAAATCTTTCTTTTAATTTCCACACTTAATCCCACTTACTGAAATCCTGAAAGCCAGAAGGTGAGTAACTTTGACAAGATGATCCACTCACAACCAAATTTTTAAATAGAGATCACTTGGATCTGGGAATCTGCTGAGATGAGATAAGGCAGAGGCAGCTTCTAGTGCTTCCTGTCCACACGGCTGCAGGAGCCTGCTGGCCCTTTGCTATGGAAGAGTCCCCAGTCCCAGGCCTGCCTTGCGACAGGCTCCAGGCCCAGCCTCATGGGCTCCAGACCCAGCCACACCAGGAGGCAGGCTCCGGGGCCGGCCTAGCTGGCTCTCTCCATGCAGCAGGCTTTGGTCCTCATCATCCTGGGCAAGATGTCTACAGAGGTTCCCATTTTTCCTTCCACATTTTAAGTAGGAGAAAACAGCACACGTTATTTGCAGAAGCTGGGAGCCCGAATCCCTAGGAGCAATGGATTTTATCTCCCCACAGAAAGCTAAGGCCCACAGCCACACTCCGTCTTGCCTCTAATTCCACCATTTTCTATTCTCTCTCCTATATTTCAGGTAGAAAGTTATGACTGGAAATGTCTCCATGTTGTCCCAATCCACTATTAAACCAAATCTGTTGTCCAGGGTTTCTCAGAGGGAAGCATGTCGTGTTCAGCCACT
The DNA here is from genome assembly GCF_963383645.1 of Muscardinus avellanarius. Lineage (NCBI taxonomy): Eukaryota > Metazoa > Chordata > Mammalia > Rodentia > Gliridae > Muscardinus > Muscardinus avellanarius. Next base: position 89,667,762 of record NC_137787.1, on the reverse strand, counting down.
GCCAACCATCACCGCTGTGGCTGTGGTCACCGCTGAGGCCTCAGCTGTCTCCATCTTCCTACCTTTTCGATATTTTTTTAATTAAAAAAAATAGTACATGTCTTTTGCAGAAGTTGGGGCCTGAGTACTTAGCAGCAATGGGGTTTTTCCTCCCTGCCAAGAATGGAGGCCCATGGCTTCTTCACAAAGAGTGTGTTCTGCTCCTCCGAGCACAACTCGGCCCCCAGCTCTGTGCTGAGGAGCTCGGCGGCCAGGAGCGCCTTTATCTCCTGGGACATGGAGCATACCAGTCAACCCGGCTATGTGGGGCTCCCTCTGACACGCCCTGAACTTTTTTCTTGCACAGTATGTTGTCCAGAGTTCCTGGGCATGTGGGGCAGGTGAAGTCTACTTTCAGGGAAATTTCCTCAAAAGTTCAGGGTGGATTAGATTGAATCTGTCTGCCTCTCCCAAATACTGACCACCACGCCACCACCACCAACTTGGTTCTACACCTGAACATTTTTCTTACATGGTATGTTGTCCAGAATTCCTGTGCCTGTGGGGCTGAGGCAGTCTATTTTCGGGGAGATTTTTCCAACAGTTCAAGGCAGGTTGGATTGGATCTATCTGCCTCCCCCAAATACTGGCCGCCCTGCCACCACCATCTTAATCCGTCTCTTCTCTCTTATATTTTAGGCAGGAAGTAATGGCTGAAAATGTCTCTGTATGTTGTCTCAATCAGATATTAAACCAAAATCTGTCATCCGGGGTTTCTCAGAGGAATACATGTCTTATTTGACCACTGCTAGCTGTTGCCACTGTGGCTGTGGTATCTGCTGCAGCCACCGCCGCCATCTTTCACACCTCCTCCCTATATTTTCTGCCTTTTATTTTTAAAGAAAACAGGTTATAAGTATTAAAATTCAATTGACTTTTATTATCAAAATTAAAACCTAGCTGAAAGTATTTGTGATATTATTAAAATAAAATATTTCACATATTATTTTCTGATTAACTTAAGGGTTTGGGGTGTGTTTTGTTTTTCTTCTTGAGACATTTTAAGTTAAGAATCAATTATTTCCATTCTGTGAAACTTGGTCATGTGTATAGATATATGAACTATATTGTCATGTAGGAGATCGTAAAACTTTTCAGGTTCTTTCTGAACTTAAAGTGCCTTTGGTTATAGGAACATATGTTGATGAAATGCCTTGAATTCTGAAGGGGGAAAATTTGAAAGTGAAAAAGTAATAATCGAATTTAAAGGTAGAATTCTTCATCAAGGAGAGTGCTGTATATGAACCTAACTATTAGACACATGGATAAAATTCCCTCCCAATGCTGGAGACCAATAGCTGGTATCAGTTTTGGAGAAACAGAAACCTTTCTCAGGGCTAAAAGACAGCAGGAGTAGTAGTAATGTCAGTTGGAACCTTGATCCACATCAAAGGAAATGAAGCCCTATGGCTGAAGAAATTACATGGATACCATAGACCAATAATTTTAAATATTAAAAGGATCTTTTCAAGCTAGGACAATTTGTAGTTATAAGCAGACAGCCCAAGGTTAGCAAGTACTGAGAAAAATCAGTCCCTTGAATCCAAGATTTTTTTTTTTGTATCACCAAGCCTCTTAGGGATTAAAATGACTTATCTGGTTCTTACTGATTAATGTGAATTTCTCCACAATTTTTCTGCTTGTGTGCAAACTCACATGGGCACACATGTGTGTGCTTTTCATCAATTTGCATATCCATTTTAAAAATAAAGTTTTTCAACCCATTTTCTACATTATATCCGAAGAGTGGTGTCAATTTTTAATTGAAACAAAAATGCATTGTCAGATGGGAGTGTCTCTACACTATTTCATGTCTCATGTTTAAGTTGATATTCTAATTTGAAGTTTCATTTTCTTTCCTAATAAAAGCCATCTCATTTAGCTACCAGGCTATGCTTTTGTTGTGTCAACCTGATAATATAAGCAGATAGTTAGAGACTCTGATTTATGATGGTTCTTTTAAAAGATATCTTGCATGTAACTCTTCAGTCTCGTATTTGCTTGCATAGTGTCTAACAAAGGCTCATTAAAATGAGTGAAACTAATATAAAACTTACCTTGAAACAGTTCCCTGGCTGAACTCTATTCTCAAAGGATTTTCTAATTTGCAATTTTTATTTTAGACTCTGACCAAGATATTAAAAAGAAATAGCATGTACTATTCTCTGCAAATACTTGATACTTTTTGAAACTTAGGATGGATTCATGGTAGTTGAAATATTAAGATGTTTATGTTTAAGCAATTTAAGTAGAAAAGATAAGAATACCACAGAATTTCTCATCACTTGGATTTTAAATTTTTGAGTTAGTAAATGTTTGTTGTTTCCAAACACTGGGGTTATCTTTTGTATAGGTTTTTTGTAAGAAAGTTTAGATTTTGAAATCAAGGACTACTTGAACATATGCATACATTTTTTCACATTTCCTTATATAATGTGATCATTTGAATATGAACAAAACAATCTCCCGGACTATGTTTTGTTTTCTATTTCTCATCTTTTACATAGAAAGCATTTTACTTTGATCATATATTTATTGCTTTGTTCAGTCTAACAAAGTAAAACCTCAATTAACAGAATTTTTAGTCTCTGGGTTATATTCTCGTAAACTAGATTTTTAATCAAATGAGGGTGAAGATAATAGTGAAATGTTAACTATAAAAAACTTTCCAAAGCCGGGAGTGGTGGCGCATGCTTGTAATCCCTGCGCTTGGGAGGCAGAGACAGGAAGATCGCACAGGTTCAAAGCCAGCCACACGCACTGGCTTAGGAGACCCTGTTTCCAAATAAAATAGGTCTGGGAGTGTAGCCCAGAGGTAGAAGAGCTTCCAGGAACCCCAGTACAAAAAAAAAAAAAAAAAAAAAAAAAACTTTCCAAAATAAGTTTGCTTATTTATATATTTATATATTTTATTTATTTATTTACTTGCTACTGGGTATTGAACCCAGGGGCACTCTACCTCTGAGCCACACCCTCAGCCCTATTTTATTTTATTTCATTTTGAAACAGTGAATCACTAAGATGTTAGGGGCCTCACTGAGTTGCTGAGGCTGGCCTCAAACCTGGAATCATCCTATCTCAGCCTCCAAAGTACTTGGATTATAGGCCTGCACCTCCACATCTTGCTTGTTTTTTTTTTGTTTGTTTGTTTTTGTTTTTAATCTTAATATACTAAACTGCCAGGCGTGGTGGCCTATGCTTATAATCCCAGCATTAGCAAAGCTGAGATAGGAGGATCGCATTTCATGGCCAGTCATAGCTACTTAGTGAGGTCTTCCGCAACTTTGTGAGACCCTGTTTCAAAAATAAAGAATAAAAAATAGGGCTGGAGGTGTAGCTCAGAAGTAGAACGCCCCTGGGTTCTATTCCCAGTACCGAAAAAAATATCTATATATCTATATCTATCTATATCTATAGATATAGATATAGATATCTTGTTTACAATATTTTCATTTAATTTATTGATTTTACTGTGCTCCAGAGTCACAAGCTTGGGCAAGAATTATTTTTCAAAAGCTGGATGAAAAATACTGGAACACAGAGTAGTGAGTCTAGTACATACTGAGAAAGTAGCTTATAAACAAAGTTCTGGATCAGCTTATTTTCCCTGAATATTGGCTTCTTCTATATAGTAAGTATAGAATTTTTTTCAATCTTATCATCTCAGAATTTTTTTATTGAAATTTACTTACTGTTTTTTTAAAGTTACAAGCGAATAAAAATTGGATGTGTTATAGTTAAAACATGAGTACTAGATTCTGAACTTATTTTTTTTTTTTTTATGGTACTGGGATGGAACCCAGGGGCATTCAACCTCTGAGCTACACTTCCACCCTTATTTTTTTAGTCTTTATTTTGAAACAGGGTCTCACTGAGTTGCAAAGGGCCTCACGAAGTACTTAGGGCTGTCTGTGAACTGTGATCCTCCTGTCTCCGCCTCCCAAATGCTGGGATTACAAGCGTGCGCCACCACACCCAACTGGACTTAATATTTTTTAAAGGTAAAATACATAGCCGATTTAATTGTTATTTAGAAAATAGAAAGATAGGAGAAGAAAATAATTTTTCTAAAAACTTTTTAGATGCCATTTGACCTATAAATTATTGACACTCCAGGGAACTATCTAAATGGCACTTTGATAATAAGGCTATGTATCTGGATTTGTGTCTATTTTTTTTTTTTCTTTTTTACTTTTGCTTTCTGGTGAGGTAAGAGTAAGTGGGTAAGCTGAATATGTTAATGGCCTTGCATCTCTCCTTAACTCAATGTGATAATAGCTGGATTGGTCCTGAGTAAAGTTAAAGAAGAAATATTAAATGTTAAATACAGAAAAAAAATACGCCTGGCACATCACTGCACTAATTGAAGTTTTTATCCCAGGGTGGCTCAGACCACACGTGTAGTATAGCGGAAGTGCCATCTGGAAGTAATCCACTGTTATTGCTTCTTATCAGGACTGGTGAGGACTTTTTATTTTATCAAGTATAAGTGAATCACTGAACAGACTGATGTCTGCTCATTAAACTATAAAAACTTGTTAGGTTCTCGTCTTGCGATGTGCAATGGAGGTCTACTGGAGGTAAGCTAGCTCACGTGAGCCCATGGTACGCATGTAACATGCAAAAGGAGAAATCTGTCTGTGCCATACCAGGAAATTATATATTCTTCTTAAAGTAAAATAAACACTTGACAAAGCTGTTAATCATCCCTAGTGGAAAGGATTTACAGATTCAATATTAAGATGATGAGCTTCCCACTGGTCTTAGAAGCACTGCAGTAAAATGAATCCATTTTCTTCTGAAATCGTTTAGATAAAAATTATATTCACATTGAAGAATATGAACGGCTTGAATGCTAAAATGTCACTTAAAATGCATTGTTCTTTCCTTGGGTTCTTATTAGATTTCACCTAATATTTGGTTAAGAAGGAAAGACATCCAAAACTAAACCTCTTTCTTGAATTGTGAAGTAACTAAACTGTGTGTGTGTGTGTGTGTGTGTGTGTGTGTGTGTGTGTGTGTGTAAAAGATGGGGAATGACAGCAGAGGCCAGTATATAGATATGTCACATTCATTTTATACTTATACATACAACTCAGCCATAAAGTAGTACATGTTTTCATATAAAGATTGCTCCATTACAAACCTACCTCTTACATTTTGGGGCAAGTAGAAATAACCTTTAACTGATAGTATATTAGAAAGTTTACCTGTAGTGATATTGTAGCTGGTAACTCCTATAAAAACAAACAATTTTTAGAACTTATCTATTCACAAGGAAATTATGGAATTTAGTGATTAAGGATGTTTGCAGTGCAGTATAAGTACATTTGTTTCCTAGGAAACAAACTAGTACTGTGCCACTGAAGAAATTTGTAACATTAAAATATTCTGTAACCAGGCCCCAGGAGAGCATATTAAATTTTTTAAGAGGAATAAATATTTGACATCCTAGCCATTTTCTAAATATACTTGTAGATGAGGTCTGCCGTCAAGAGGCTATGTTTTTAGGGTAAAAATAAATTATGTGGATAGGTAAACCATAAACCTACCTTGACATGGCTAATTTAGATGGCAAGATTAATACAAGTATCAGCTTAAAAGATTGAAATTGTTCAAAACCATAATATGGAAATGGGAATTAAAGTAAGAGGTGAAATAAGTTTACAATAAAGATTCAGACACAGTAATGAAAGGACACACAATACAACTCTTTTAAATCAAGAAAGAATAATTAAAGAAAAAAAAATGAGCTTTGAGTAGGCAATATTACAGGTGCCCAAACTAAGTAAGTATTCATCTTAATCACGCTATATGTTTAATACTTAAATAGATACCCCAACTGAAAATATGTTATTCCTGTGCCTATCAAGATATCTAAGTTCTTTATCACCGAATTATATTTATGAGATACCTTCTGTATCTCTACAATTATGAATAAGGCTAAAGTATTTTCGTGTAGCATTATATTATAGTGAAATAGAGAAAATAGGGTGTTTGCATCTGGTCTCAATTTCTCAATTTTAAAATAAAGATCATGATACCTGCTACACAAGCACTTTTGAATTACGTATTATTTAAAAATGTAATATGCAGGGTAAAATAAATGTCTGTACATAGTAACCACTCAATGTATAGCAGTAGTTATTCTCTTGATTCTCTTCACTGTTGAAAAATAGTCACACATTAATATGGATTACATGTATTGAATCAACTACTGTGCGTGTTGTCTTTGTAGTAGTGAGCTTCTGGAAAAGATAAATAAATCCATACACAGTGTAAAATACATGTGATAACATTTTTCCTGAAGAAAATGGGAGGCTGTAAGGGATTCAGTTTTAGGTATAAATAACAGAGAAACACTTTCTGCATAGCAAGTATTTGAGTAGAGACCGAAAAATAATAAAGGGGTGAATGTGCTAATGGCTGGCAAAAGATAGGGAAAAGCCAGTGCCAAGCCACTGGGGATGGAGCATGCTTGATTGAGCAAAAATTCAGAAAACCAGTGTGTGCTTACAGAAAAGTTATTAAAAGGTTTTGTTCGACAACGACGTGAGATGATTTGACTTTGACGTACGGAGTATTGAACAGGTATGTTTACTAGGCGTATGGAGTTTGAAAGTGAAGAAAAGGATTCACAGTGTTGTCTAGGTGCAGACTGAGCCATAAGTGGTATAATTGGCTGACATGCGTGCAGTGCATCTGTTGCTACATGGGACACTGGGAACTTCTGAGCAGCAGGTATTAAAAGAGAATACAAGAGGCTAAGCCTGGAATGTTACTTTTTGTGAACAGTATCTAGAATTTCAGTGTACAATCTCCAGAGATAGTACAATCATGCATAAGAGAGTCAGCATCATTGCTGGAAATGCCACGTGATGCTTTTTTCTCCAATAAGCATGTGTGGTCACAAACACTGGTAGTAACACATGCTCCTCATTAAAGAAAAGGAAATATTTAGAGGTCAACTTTTGTCATTATTGTCTCTGCAACACATAGATGGAGAACAGCATGGTGTATATGGGTAAAGGAAATATTTTAAGTCTGAGGCTAGAGGAAGAATTGGGGTTTATTTTCATTTGGGAAATTGTGAGAGATTCTGTTTTATGATATTGCACTGTTCAGAAGTCTTTAGTGACAAGAGAAAATTATTGAAACGAATTTAAGAAAAATCCTTTCCACTGGTAAAGCTCTATAAATTGGAAGGGAGAAGTATTTGCTTATTTAATGGGCAAGATATGGGAATTGTGATTATAGTTACACAGAAGACTATAAACATATGGAAACAGGATAAATAGAAAAGCTTAAAATATTTAAAAGCAGCCGGGCGTGGTGGTGCAGGCTTGTAATCCCCGCCCTTGGGAGGTGGAGACATGAGGATCGCGCAGATTCGAAGCCAGCCGCGCTGACTTGAGAGACCCTGTTTCCAAATAAAAAAGTATAAAAATAGGTCTGGGAGTGTAGCCCGGAGATAGAAGGGTTTCCAAGAACCCCAGTACCGCACACACACACACACACAAAAAAAAAAAAAAAAAAGGAAAGGAAAAAAAATTAAAAACAGAGAGCTGGCCTTTGTTTACTCCCTTTCTCTAACCTCTGGCCAGTAATTTACCAAATATAAGTACAAAGGCCAAAGTCCTACAGTACAATTAAAAAGTCACAATTTTAAACTGCAAGTAAAATTTCCAACATACACTAGTACTACATTATCTAAAGTGATAGCTGCTACTCACTGGTGACTGCTGCAATGTTTATAATTTGTAAATATGAATTGAGATAAACTTTTTGTTTTGTTTTGCTATTTATTGCTGTTTTATTAGCACCGATTATCATGAGCCTCTTTATTTTTCATTATTTTTATTGGTGCTTTGTAGTCTCACATCATAATGGAGTTCCGAGCGATCATGACGTACATGCACAGAGCACTTGGTGAGGCTTCCCCCGACTTCCTCCCTCTTACTCCTTTCCTATACATGATATTGAAATTGACACTGGCATAAATTGAGATGATCATTAAATGTCAAATGCACTCTATTTATAAAATTACGTGCAAAAATGTGTAAAATCCTTATTAATAATTTTATATTGACTACCTTTATGTTATATTTGTTTAAATACAATTTTAAGATTAAATTCCACCTTTTTTTACTTTTAAAAATATTGATAGTAGAAAACTCAAATTAGATAGTCATTATTTGTAGCTTGCATCATATTTATATTGAATAATGTTGTATTAAAACTTTGCTGGGCTACACCAATAGAAAAAATGTACTAAGCTAGACCTTGGTTCTGTCCATGCAATAGGAAGAGGGGCAGAGAAAAAAACATAGTGGCTCTTGAGAGAGATTATTACCATTTTGTCAAATATAAATATGAATCTAAAGTATATAAAAATTTATTTGATCATGGACTTTTTATTTAACTTCTCTAAGGTTCAAATATTTTAAATCTGCAAATAAAATGTCATAATACCAGAAGCTTTAAAGTTATAAAAAGTATTGACCATAGTCCTTATGTTATAGTAAGAGCTAAGAAAATTTATATATTTATTTTTCTAATACTAGAAAAGAAAAAAAAATTGAAGTCTGTCCACGCTTATAAAAAATAATTTTAGACTGGCTAACTTACCTATTATTTCTATTCAGCTTTGGTTAATTCAGATGTGAAGTGGGGATAATTTTATCAGTTTCATATGTAGGTAAGTTTGCAAAATATTTTTTAGTTATTTTCACCACAAATATTCAAATATTATTTTGTTTCAGACAACTCAAAATCTTAAAAATAAAAAACATATCTATCAGGAATCCTGAAAACTTACTCAAGATATAGAATTTTAAAAAGGCCAGCAAAATCTAACAAAAATTATTCATTCAATAAGAATGACATATTTGACACCGTGAAAGTCACAACTAATACGTTTTATCTTCAACTATTTCTTACTAAGATTAAAATATCTATCTACTCCATAATTTCAAAACTTGTTCTAGGAAAAGCTGTCTCTGTATCTAAGAAAAAATGTTGCCACAAAAGCCTTAAATATACTTTTTTGAGAAGTTGCTTTTGTAATTTCTAAAACTGAAAGTATTTTTTTTTCTAGGAACGTATCCCCTGCTTCTATAGCAACACTGTCTCCAATATGAATAGTAAAATTTGTCACATATCAAAGAAGGTTTCTTAGTTGGTAGGTAACTTATGCTAACTATGCAAAGTTTAGCCCTTCAACTTTTGAATTTTTAGTAAAGTGACTAATGTCTTTTTTTTCCCCAGTAAATGCACAGATTATTTTTATCTTATTTTTTCCCATAAATCTCAGGTGAAGGTAAAGCAACTGACATGCGATCCGTTTTGTTTCTGATTATGGGAAAGAGTGTTTTCCTAGAAAAAATAAAAAAGAAGGCAAGATGCTTTGGACTTTTTCAATGGAATGATCTGAGCAGGATGCCCATAGTTGAGGACTGTTCATGGCAAACAACACAACCAAAAATAAAAGTACAATGTATATATTTATGGTTGCCTGAAGAAAGTTATCTAAGCTGTTCAACATTAAGATATATGGAAATAAGATGAAGATGTTTTATAACCTAAATATTCTGTGCTTTACAAGCTAACCAGCATGTCTTACAGAGAAATAATATATTCTTATGAGGCAGAGGGGACATGCCAATGTAAGACCATTTTTCTTTTCTTTTCTCTCTCTCTCTCTCTCTCTCTTTTTTTTTTTTTTTTTTTTTTTGCGGGTATGGGGATGGAATCCAGGGGTATTTGAACTCCAAACTATAACCCCTTCCTTATATTTTATTCTTTATTTTGAAACAGGGTCTCACTGAGTGGCAGAGGGCCTCACTAAGTAGCTGAGGCTGTCCGCGAACCGCGATCCTCCGGTATAAGCCTCCTGAATGTTTGGAAACACCATTTTCAAAGCCACACAGGTGTCTCAGACAGCTCCTGAAACTTGTATCTATCATACTCTGCATCACATATGATCATAACACATCGTATATGAACTTGGAAAGCACAAAAAGTACTGATGAAATGGTTGTTTTTCAATATTAAAATGTAAATACCATCATATTGCTCCCTTGCTAAGGCCTTCCATAATTTGAAAATATAACCCACAAATAAATCTTAATCTCCTAACTTTCAAAGACCTACATTTCCCTACAGAATTTGGTTCTAGTTCACCTCTCTAACCTCATCTTCTATATTTGTTCTCCTTCGAGAATGTTTGGCATGGCAACTCTCACCGTAGGGTGTCAGCCTTAACTTTTTTTACTCATCTGCCTGAAATACTCTGCATGATTGGCTTTTCCTCCTCATTCACATGGAATGTTCTAGCATTTCTTCTGTGATTGATTTTGTACTATTTTGTTTTTCCATCTCTATAGAATTTATCTCTGATAGTATCTTTGATGACATCTTTGCTTTTTATTTTATGATTATCTGTATTCCCTCACTAAAGTAGAATCTACATACAACCAGGCCCCTTAATTTAACCATCATATCCATTTCAATGAGTGATGCTTAAGCGCTAATCACTCAGCTCTGGCTTTTCTTTCTTGCGCTGCTTTGTGATCTTGAAGGATAGCAAACCAGACTTCTGCTTTGCCGGATGGTTCTACACAGACTTTTTAAACTTTTATTGGTGCATTATACATGATAGTGTGATTCAAATTGATGCGATCATAGACTTGGTGTATTTTCCTGTATATCTGATTATGCCGAAGGAGGCAGAGTGGAAATCTTGAAGGTGGTGATGGGATTTGACTTTATGTGGGCTCCTGCGCACCTCCCTTTCTGCTTTCTGTTCTTGTGGGTAGGATGCCAGAAACGCTTTCCTCTAACCATGGCATGTGGCTGTGCCTTTCCACATGAGCAGACGAATCTAGCTAGGTAGCAGATTTGAGGAGGAACTTTCAAACCAGGATTGCAGCAGCCGCCGGAGACACCTGCAGAAACTGGACAATGGTACCTTCAGTTTTAGTTTCCAACAGGCACCTTTCTCCCAGTCAGAGGTTCATATACAGGCCACTGACACTCTGCCTCAGAGGTCAGAGGACAGTTCTAAGGACTAGACTATGTTCCTAAATGGAAAAACCTTTTCCCTGGGATCCTCATGACTCAACTTAAGAGGGTATCTGTTCCTGTTGTGTCCCCGTTGTATTTTTATATTATCTTTGGGATTTTTTTTTCAGTTAGTTGGTTAATAACTTTATAGCTAGTTAAAAATTCTTCTTTATGTAAAAATTTTCTAGTAAAATGACTAATGTGATTTGAGTCTTTAGACTGGATTCCATAAAATCTTTGTTTTGGGTACTTGGAATTGAAACCAGAGACATATTGCTGAGCCATACACCCAGCCCTTTATTTTTTATTTTGACACAGGGTCTCTGATTTGCTGAGGCTAACCTCGAACATATGATCTTCTTGTCTCAGCCTCAAAAGTACTGGGATTACAGGCATATACCACCATGCCTGATTCATACAAGGTATTTAAACACAAGCATTAGCCGGGCGGGTGGCTCACGCTTATAATCCCAGCATTCGTGAGGCTGAGACCAGAGGATCGCAGTCCACAGACAGCCTCAGCTGCTTAGTGAGGCCCTCTGCAACTTAGTGAGACCCTGTTAAATATAAGAATAAAAAATAGGGCAGGGGGTGTAGCTCAGAGGTCGAATTCCCCTGGGTTCCATCCCCAGACCCTCATAAACAAACAAACAAACAAACAAACAAACAAACACAAGCATTATTACTTCGAGAATCAACGTGATAACTGAGAATGTTTCTAAGTATTGGGACAGTTGGTAAATACATCATAAATACCATGGACAAAGAAATTCTTCATGTTCCAGTTGGGATGGAGCAGAAAACACAAGTTTTCATCATTTTATTCAAGTATTTTGATGGCTCCTGCATGGTTCTTGTTGCTGAGAACAACTTTGGTAATTCTGTTTTTTTTGTTGTTTGAATTTAAGGACACATTTTTTATGTTTGTGAGGAATGTCTTTCATAATTTAATGGGTGTTGCATTGAATCTATAGGTCACTTTTGGAAATATGTCCATTTTGATGATATTTACCCCGTCCATCTAAGAACATGAAAGATCTTTCCATCTCCTCAGGTCTTCTTCTATTTCTTTTTTAAATGCTTTATAATTTTCTTTGTAGAGGTCTTTTATCTCCTTAGTTAAGTTTATGACTAAGTATTTTATTTTTGTGTGGGATATTTTGAGTAGAAATGTTTTCTGGATTTCTTTTTCAGTGGGTTTATGTTTGGCATACAGAAAAGCTTCTGATTTTTTTTTTTTTTTTTTTTTTTTTTTTTTTTTTTTTTTTTTTTTTTTTTTGTGGTACTGGGGTTCCTGGAAGCGCATCTACCTCTGGACTACACTCCCAGACCTATTTTTTTTTTTTAATTTGGAAACAGGGTCTCTTAAGCCAGCGAGGCTGGCTCCGAACCAGTGCGATCCTCCTGCTCAGCCTCCCAAGCGCGGGGATTACAAGCGTGCGTCACCATGCCTGGCAAGCTTCTGATTTTTTAAGATTGATTTTGTATCCAGATACTTTGCTGAATTTGTTGATCAGTTCCATAAGACTTTGGGTTGAGTTTGTTGGGTCTTCTAAGTATAATATCATGTCATCTGCAAATAGGGATAGTTTTAGTTCTGGGTTTTCTATTTGTACTCTTTTGATTTTCTTCTCTTCCTTTATTGCTCTGGCTAGAGTCTCAAGTAGTATATTAAAAATAAATGACGATAATGTACATTATTGTCTTGTTCCTGTTTTTAGGGGGAATTCTTCTAGTTTTTCCCTATTTAATATGATGTTGGCTGTGGGCCTAATGTATACTGCCTTTATGCTGTTGAAGTATGTTCCTTCTATTCTGTTTCTCTGCAGTACTTTTCAATGGATGCTTTGTCAGAATTTATTGAAATGATTATGTGGTTGCCAACAAAATGGAAAACATAGAGGGAATTGACAATTTTCTTCTTTTAAATTGAACCAAGAAAATATAAAAAATTTAAACCAATCAATAGAAATCAAAGATAATAAAAAGCAGTAAAGAGTCTACCATTAAACAAAATCCCAGGATCAGATGGTTTCCCAGATGAATTTTACAAAACCTTTATAGAAGAGCTAATCCCAATACTCTTCAATTACTCCGTGAAATAGAAAGAAATGAGACTCTTCCCAAATACATTCCATGAAGCCAACATCACATTAATATAAAAACAAAATAATGACAGCTGAAGAAAAAAAAATGTATAGCCAATATAGTTAATGAACTTAAATACAAAACTGCAAAACAAAATACTAGCAAAGTGCATTAAAAACCACATCAAGAAAATCATATATCATGATCAAGTAGGGTTCATCCCAGGGATACAAGGCTGATTGAACGTACAAAAAACAGTCTATGTAATTCATCACATGAACAGAACCATCATGCTACTCAAAATGATGAATGATTTCAAAATTGTAATTGTTTATTTCTAGATTTTTTCATTTAATATTTTCTAATACAGTTCAACTATGAGTAACTGAAACTGCAGGAACTACTATAAATATGTAGATATGTAGCTATATAAATTTCTATAGATGCTTAAATATTTTCGCAAGTTAGTTTGCTTAAAATCTAGTCCTTTTCTTGGAATATTTCATTACTTTTATAGTTCCTTTTGCTTAAATGATTTGATGGCATTCTGTTGTAATCTAGCATCCTTATAAATTGGGAATAATGTCAGTATTTGTTTCTTTAAATTGTGCATTGCCTTTAGAATTCCAAATGTGACTAGTGGCTGATGATGTAACAAAGGAGCAGTGTTCATACAGCATCTTGACTTGGAAAGTTCGCTACCCCAGTATCTACAGGTTGAAGGTCATTGAGTTGCTGACCTCACTGTGAAGGCTTAGGTACTTTCAGCATTTTAAAAGATAACCTTAGAACATATTATTCAGGGATTTTAAATTGTGTTAGTGTGATTGGACAGTTTAATGCATATGTATTATAAAAGTACAAAAAACACACAACAAAAACTTAATAAATACTAAATTTCCATCCCAAGAAAACATACTCGGGTACAAAAACACATGCTCGCAAGGAAATAGTAGACTGCTGGATTTTAATGAAACTTTTAGTAGTTAAATCTCAATTTTATTTTAATAGAAAACTCTCTAGATGCACAATATATGGTAAATGTAAGGATTGGAGGGAAATATCTTGTCCCAAAGGGTATGGAATAAAAAGAGTATAGGGAAAAACTTAAAATAAAAATATAAAGAAGCGAACAGTGACAGAACAGAGAGTCGTTTTGATACAAACCAGAAGAAAAAGGGAAAGCAAGGGGAAAAAATGAGGTGTGTGAACTGTTGGTTATTTTCTAAACTTATATAACATTTAAAAAGGGAGAATTCTACTGAAAGTGTAACTTGCATGTGCACACACTTTCGTACTTTTTTTCTTGCTTTCTTCAATTTGATTTCTTTTTGCTAAATAAGATTAATTCAAGTCCAAGTCTGTAAAGTACTTTCTTGTGCCTTTGGCTATTTTCCTAATTCAGAGTTATTTTAAGAGAGTATACTGAGGTTTTAGAACAGTTATTTAAGGTAAAAGTTCAGCCCAACTCTCTCTCTAGGGAACACATTTTAGATAGATCACTTAGTAATTCAGGGTGAAAAAAATTTTCTTTGTAATGTTTTAGGTTTGATTTCCTAAGTGCAATTTAACAATGTATTACGATAAACACATCAAGTTAGACATTACCTTCAGAAAACTACTTTCAACATGCTAAAGAATGATGACCAGGAAATTAAAAAGAGCTATGGAAAACTTTTCAAGGAGTAAAAGTTGCATAACAATGTATTTTCTACAAGCTTTTTAATCTGCTATTATTACTATTTTATTATTATTATTATTATTATGAATTATATAGAAACAATGTGTCAAATGAGTTTTTCAATATATGAAATGAGTAGATTGCCTACTTGGATACCCATCATATGGATGAGAATCAGAATAATCATTATCGTCAGGATTAAGAAATAACCTTTCTGCCATGAATACTTAATTCCTATTTCCAAAGCAGGGCACTGACTCGGGCTTTTAAATGTCCTTTATGGCACCTTATTTAACTTTTCTGAAATCAGTTTAATCACTCTTATTTAAAAGGTGAACATAACGAAGTTTCTTCTCATAAAGCCATCAGTGATCAAATATCAGAGTGTAGTGTATCTGCTCCAGAGTATAATTATTTTAATAGAGGATTTAAACTAGCAACTGAGGTAGTATTTTAAGTAGAAAGGAATAGCGGCATAACTATTGAAGGAAAAGTACAGGTTGAGAAATTGCCCTCTGGGTAAAATGTAAGTAGGGAAACTGCATGATTTATTGCCATGCATGGGATATTAGCATGTATGTGGGGCTAACAAATTAAACATGTTTCTGATAATAATTAGACTAGCAAATGATAGTGTCCAGAGAACAAGTCTCCAAGAAAATCTACCTGATGCTTTTGTGGTTTCTAAATTAGCTTTTTAAATTTTAATGATTGTGTCATGGAAAGAACATCATATTTCATAGCTTTGGAAATACAATACAAAAAGTTGCAAAAAAATTTGCAAAGCTTTCTAAGAAATTTTTGCTCTCTGTAAATACGTATTTTGAAATATTGTTAGGAAAGCATTTTTGAGACTTCTTCTTGGCAGGGTAAACGTTAATGTGCTCCCCCAAAGCACTCATCTATTCCAAAGCACATTCAAATAAAAATTATTGGATTCAAATTAAAATTTGTTTGATGTTTTTGTTGTGAAATACTTCCAACCTTCTTTAAATTTATTTGTCCTTTCAGCTTAAAATATATTTTTCAGAGAAAAAAAATGTTTTCTACCTTTTAAATCAAAACCTTGGATTACATTACAGGAAAAACAAATCTTGTAACAAAGAAAAAGTAAGGTTGAATGGCAAATAAATTAGATTCAGACTTGAGATAACAGGAATAGCTGTAATCAGAAGATATGTTTTATTATTACAGATGGAGATAATGGTGAGAAAAGTGTGGGAGAACGCCTGAGGCTTATTTTAAGACAAATGTAACAATATATTACCTACATGACTAATATTCACATAAGTGTTTTTAAAGAATGCCTTCCTGGGAACCTATTCTTTAATAATGAAAATAAAATTTCATCAGCACATATTAAAAGCCTTAATAATTTATTGAATGTTTTCAATATATAGTATGTAAAGCCATATGCTATGTACAGAGGAATAAGTAAGTCAAATGGAGTATACTTCCTGTCTTCAAGGAGCTTAGAATGTCTTTTGAGAAAAATATTATAAAATTTTGAGAATAAACTAAACTGAGGCATATTTAGTATCAAATGATTTAGTAACAATTTTTTCAATTCAAGAAAGACAAGTATCCAAAGAAATAATCATATTTGCTCATTGGACCCTAATGAATCATATCTGTGAACTATTTCAGGGAGAAAGAACTTTGTGGCGGGGGGATACTGGGGATGGAACCCAGGGGCTTTCTACCTCTGGGCTACACTCCCAGACCTATTTTATATTTTATTTGGAAATAGAGTCTCACTATGTTGCTGAGAGCCTCAATAAATAGCTGAGGCTGGCTTCAAACCTGTGTGATCCTTCTGTCCCAGCTTCCCAAATAATAGGATCACAAGCATGCACTACCATGACTGGCAAACATTGTGTTTTAATAGAAAATAAGTTAAGATAAATTATGTATAGGAGAAAAAAAGAAATAGATATCATTGGAAATATTTTATTCTATATTAGAATACTTATATTTAAAAAAAAGATATGAATTCATAGCCTAATTTGGGAAAGTTTCTTAATTTTTATGAAGCTAATATTTCTCATATAGCAAATTAAAAAGTTGGATAATATAATTTTTAATAATTCTAATACATTTTCAAATGGTGATATTTCAGTGGCTCAAAGGGGCATATCGGAACCATTAGAAGTAATCAAATGAATATCCAGCATAAGAATTTACTCAGTATTGATAACCAAATGAAATTGCTACATTTCCTAGGAATAGGATATTTTACAGAAGGCAATAGCAAATATGTGGAGTTTTCTGAAATATTATTACATAATTTATGAGAAAATGAAGTTATTAAGTGAATTCTTACATTTGTGCATATTTATATATGTATATAAATGAATGTAATGTGTAATATTTATCAGGCTTTGTTTTAAGATAAAATACAAATTTTATTACTAACAATAATAAACTACATTTTCCTTCCTTGATTTCATTGAGAATGTAAAAAAAAACATATTTGTAAACATGAATCACTTTGAAGTCATGTTCAAAACTCTTAATTTCATATTTTTCTAAGATTAAAATATATTTCCCACAACATGACTTGAGGGACATTATTGATTGCAATTATTAGAAATATCAGTAAATAATCAAAAAGTACGTAGGGTATATGGTTAGACCTGCACAACCATGTATCATAATGATATTCGTGTTATGATCTTTCAATAGGAGAGATGACGACACCAACATTCCAAATCATGGGGTTTTATGTGATCAACCAGGCATATTTATGTATAAGCATGGGTCTCTATATGATGATGGAGTTCTCAACATAGTCACTATAGAACACAATTGTGATTTAGCACTGTTTCATTTCCTGAAATTAAAACTTATGGTACCATCTTCAAAGATATGCCTTTTTATTTTGTGTTTTTAAGTAATGTCTAATTTTTTTTGTCATAGCCTTATCTTTCTGTTGGGAATAAACCTCTTTAAATATTTGAAATATCTTTATTTATCATAGAGTTTATTTTTATCGGTATATAGTTTTATCAGTCCAATGGGTCTATGAATATATGTAACCAGGAACACCATCAGGAGAGTGAACAGTTTAACCAATCCCCAAATTCCTCATTCTTGTTTTTATCCCAATAACCATAGTTCCTAACTCTGGTGACCACTGATTTATTTTTATCACTACAAGTTTGTCTTTCATTAATAGAGTCATAGAATATATAATCTTTTTTTTTTGTGGTGGTACTGGGGGTGGAACCCAGAGACTTTCTACCTCTGGGATATACTCCCAGACCTTTTTTATTTGGAAACAGAGTCTCACTAAGTTGCTGAAAGCCTCACTAAGTAGCTGAGGCTGGCTTCGAACCCGTGCGATCCTCCTGTCTCAGCCTCCAAAGCACGGGGATTACAAGCATGCTCCACCATGCCCGACTAGAATATATAATCTTTGAATATTAGTTTCTCAGTCAAAATACTGTGTTTGAAAGTTATTCTGGTTACTGTGTATACCAGTAGTATGATCCATACATTTGTTGTGTATTTTTAAATTTTAAATTTTTGGTACTTTATCACTTAGTTGCAACATTTGTCCTGTAAAATATATTCACATATTTAACGTTTATATTTAGACACAGAATTTTGTAGGTACATAAACTTTATTCCTCAAAGGTAAGTACCTAGGAGTGGGATGAGTGTGTCATAAAACCTTTTGGTAATACTTGTCCCATAGTTGTACCAAACCCTTTGGTAATACTTGTCCACAGCTTTCTTAATCAGAGAGAAAGATTTCTCTCCTTCTGGCTTTACTGGTCCTTCAGTGGTATGACTACTTCATTTACTGAGTTGCTTGGGGGCAGCCACACAATAGTATGAAGAATTTTTAAAAAGCAGAAAGAGAAGCTGGGCGTGGTGATGCACGCTTGTAATCTCCGTGCTTGGAATGCTGAGACAGGAGGATCGCACAGGTACGAAGCCAGCCTCAGCTACTTAGGCGCTCAGCAACTTACTGAGACCCTGATTCCAAATAAAATATAAAATAGGTCTCGGAGTATAGCACAGAGGTAGAAAGCCTCTGGGCTCCACCCCCTAGTACCACCAAAAAAAAAAAAAAAAAAAAAGCAGAAAGAGAAAAAGGAAAGAACAAAAATGGAGACTATCTGCATAATTCAGAATTTTAGGACTTTGTCCTCTAACCAGAACTAAAAGTCTTTCCCCGAAGACCTCTTTGTCTATCACCTGATGCCAACTTCTGGCTTTTGGATTTCCTTGGGATCAGATTGGAGGACACCAGAAGGAAAATATAATAATAAACTCACTACCACCTCATTAATGAGTGTATTCTCCCTTTATATTATACCATTTTGTGTTACTATATGTACCTGATGCTGGGTGCTTTGCAGACAAAAGGTTTATTTAGCTCATGGTTTGGAAAACTGAAAGTATTAGATTAGGCAGCCCTCTCTGCTTGGATTCTGGTGATGGCTCTTTTGGGTACATCACATCATGATGAAGAAATAGGTAGGGAACTGACTACAAGCAGAAGAGGCCAACAGGATCTTGTGGCTTCACTTCATAACAACCCATTCTTATGAGAAGTAAATCACTTTTAAGACCAGCATTAATCTCTTTGAAGGATCATGGCCCCATTATCTAATTACTTTGCGCTAGGCCTTACTTCTTGTAGGTTTCACCTCCCAACACTACCACACTGAGGACCAAGCTTCTACAGAAAGGACATTTAGGGTTATACTTAAAGCCAAATTGAGAGCATAGCACCACTATCCCAAATCTATTAGACACTATTTTTTAGATGAACCAAATAGCTAGTCCAAGTTCTGGTGCAGCTTTTACAATTGTATCCTGTATGATACACAGGATGGAGGGTTCTCATATCATCTTACCTGCACCAAGATCCCTAATTAATTCTTGTTGAATACAGTTATATCACTATATAATCCTTACATATTCACTGAAAGGCAACAGAGTGGTTTTGTGCACATTAATTTCTGATCCAAACTGCCTTAGTTCAAAGGCTAACTGTACTACTTACTAGTTGTGGACAGTGCATAGATTTTTTTTGAACTCTTTCTGCCTGTCTTCTCATCTTTTTGAAAAGAATACCAATAATCATAGTATCTTCCTTTCAGTAAGTTGCTTAATTAATATATATAAGTGCCTCTAATAGTGGCTGGCACACAGGGAGGACCACATTAGCTTTGCTGTTATTGTAGTCTTGAATAAAAGTATACTTTATTACCATCTCAATTTTGCAATTTAAAAAACACCCCAAATTGCATAGTAGAAACATTAGGATATATCTGCAATTGCTTTATTCATTTAAGACTTTGTAAAATTTCAGATTATGTCTTTCTAGCTTAGGTCACCACTTTCTGTTTTATTCTCACTCTTTTCTTTAGTACATTATCTAAGACTGTTCTCTTAAGATGCAATGCTAATGACCTGGTCTAACCACAGTAGCAATTAAATCTCATAATCAGAAAGCTAATTTCATAGCATTTTGAGAAGGTTATAATTGTTGATATATATATTTCAGAGAAAGTTGAGCACTGGGCAAAGGGCATATGCAGAAAGTCATGCACTGGCCAGGATTCGAAGGGAATCTTAAAACCAAGCTTCCACCGGATGGAGATAACAATTACAAGGCTGATGCTAAAACATGGAAAAGAAAGCAGACCACCTCTCGCCCTTCCTCCTCTATGGCTGGGCATCAAGAGTAAACAGTAGAGGTTTTTGGAAGGGTATGCTAGAGAAATATTACTAGAAAAAATTCCAAAAATATCCAAAAATGTAAGCAGAAAATTAAAATGAACCCCATTTCATACTTTATGCCTAGATAAGAAAACTTAGAATAATTCTATTTGAAAGATACTCTTGTAGCCCTATGAATCTCACTATAATGTATAATTATAACATATCAATGACAACTTTAAAAAGATACTCTCTTAATAGTGTTCAACCTGGAAGAAAGTTAATATTAGTCTTAGGGAAATGTATGGTCTCTGATGAAAAGTTAAGATTATGTAGATGTGTGTGTGTGTGTGTGTGTGTGTGTGTGTATGTGTGTGTGTAGATATATACTTAATATTTATTTATATGTGTGTGTGTACAATATAAATATACATGAAGATTTTTAGTTAAATGTATCCTTGCTTGTTTTTGGAGAACTTTCAATTTTAATGAAATAAAGAAGATTAAAATATCTTCTTTACTTATACTATTTTAAGACTAAAAGGAACAATCTATATAAACATTAATTTTCCAGGCAATAGCCAAGTAAGATATATCTAATAAAAATGATCATTATATGTTCTATACCAGTAATGCCATATTTCCTGTAACTTCTATGTATATACATAGAAGTTATATTCATAACATAGAAGATATTCTGAAATGGAAATAAAAATGGTTAATAATCATTGAAATGTATAATGCATTGGTAAATGTGATGCCTAAAACTTTGATTTAAAAGTTAAAAGATAAATAAATAAACTTTTGGACTATGTTAGCAAATTGGATTCAAACTGGCATCAGCAGCAAGGTAATTTTGGTTCTTATGCTACAGAACATTCACAGCAGGGATGAATTTGAACATGACCAGAATTAAAGCTCTGACAACATAAATACTAGATTGCTTTTATTGGTAGTCTTTTGTCTGAAAGTTTCATGTTTTCTGTGGAAGTAGTTTCCACAGGAAGACTCTTTTGACTTTGTTGAGGATTGACAATGAATTGGGATAATTAAAAAACTATTTTGCTAGGTTTTATATTAATGCAGCAATGAAAGCACACACAGACATTCTCTACTTAAATTGCATACCCTCTTGCCTGGACTTTGAGTGGTCAAACAATTCCAGTATGGTGTGGAAGGAAGATGACAGTAATTCTACTGCTTTTCGTCTTAGATTTTTTTCAGAAAGAAAGACATCACTTCCCTCCCAGACATTTCAGTAAAGTTCTTATTTTGTCTCAGTCTCTCTGACTGGAAACTTACATGTCTCCAAATAAAAACTTTTAGCTAACATTTTACAAACATTGATTTAAATCAATCAGGATATATATTAACTCTACCTACATCATAGGAGCTAAAAACAGGCAAGGTATAGTATGCCAAAGTAATGTGGGTTTTTGTTTTGTTTTGTTTTGTTAACCAAAGAAGGATGGACAGATGCTGGACAATTTATAAAACTTAACTACTTAGAAAATTTAATTTAAAATTGTGTGTGTTTTGTTTAAGTGATTTGGCATAATGATGAAAATTCTGATTTTTACATGAAACCCATAGTTAAGAAATAACTGAGACTAAGCTGGGTATGGTGATTCATACCTGTAATCTCAGTATTTGGAAGGCTGAGACAGAGGATTTGTGGATTTGAGACTAGCTTCAACAATTTAGGAAGGGAAGAAAAGACCCAGAATAGCCAAAGCAATTCTCAGCAATAAGAAATATGCAGGAGGCATCACAATCCCAGACTTCAAATTATACTATAGAGCAATAGTAGTAAAAAACAGCACGGTACTGGCACAATAACAGATATACTGACCAGTGGATTAAAATATAAGATACAGAAACAAACCCACACATCTTTAGTCAATTAATCTTTGACAAAGGGGCCAAACTCATATGCTGGAGAAAAGACAGCCTTTTCAACAAGTGGTGCTGGGAGAACTGGCTAACCATTTGTAAAAAGATGAATTTAAACCCCTATATCTCACCATGCACAGGAATCAACTCAAGATGGATCAAAGACTTAGAAATTAGACCTGAAACTGTGAAGTTAGTAGAGGAGCACATTGGTTCAACACTACAACATATTGGCACAGGCAGTAACTTTCTCAACAAAACCTCCAAAGCTCAGGAAATTAAAGCAAGAATTAACAAGTGGGATAGCATCAAACTAAAAAGTTTCTTCTCATCAAAGGAAACTATCAATAACCTAAAGAGGAAGCCTACAGAATGGGAAAAGATCTTTACCAGCCACCACTCTGATAGGGGGCTAATATCCAGAATATACAAAGAGCTCAAAAGACTCTACACTAGCAAAACAAAACAAACAACCCAATCAAGAAATGGGCAAATGAACTAAATAGACACTTCACAAAAGTAGAGATACAAAGGGCCAATAGATACATGAAAAGATGTTCTACATCACTGGCCATCAGGGAGATGCAAATCAAAACTACCCTGAGATTCCATCTAACCCCAATCAGAGTAGCAAGCATAAAGAAATCAAATAACAACAAATGCTGGCAAGGATGCGGGGAAAGAGGAACTCTTTTACACTGTTGGTGGGAATGCAAACTAGTTCAGCCACTATGGAGATCTGTGTGGAGATTCCTAAGAAAGGTGGGAATAGAGCCATCACATGATCCAGCTATACCACTCCTGGGTATTTTTCCAAAAGGGTTGAATTCAGAGAACTATAGCAACATATGCATACCTATGTTCATAGCAGCACAATTGGCAATAGCCAAAATATGGAACCAACCCAGGTCTTCATTAACAGATGAATGGATTGCAAAACTCTGGGAAATACACGCAATGGAATTCTACTCAGCCATAAAAAAGAAGAAAATAATATTATTTGCAAGAAGATGGAAAGTCTTGGAGAGCATTATGTTAAGTGAGATCAGCCAAACACAGAATGAGAAGGTACATATGTTCCCTCTAATATGCCCAAAGTAGGGAACGTAGAGGATACCAGTGGTACTCCATATAATGGAGGGGAAATACTAGCAAAGCTTGCATTAAAAGATAGGGGAGGAGGAAGACTGAACTTGATGAATGAGTCTACATCCAAATATGTGTAAAATTATGAATATGTCTTGGTTACCCTGGACAATCATTGGTGGGAGGGGGGGAAGGGAAAACAGGGGCGGGGGGGGGGAGAAGGCACCAAGTATAATTTAAATGTATACCACTTATGTTCAATAAAGAAAAAAAATTAAATAAAAATACAAAAAATAAAAAATAAATAAATACATTTTTTTAAAAGGGGGTGAGAGGAGTATCTTGGAGGTAGAATGTTCCTGGATTCAATCCCTAGTACTAAGGGGGGGGGGATAAAGTATTTGAAGCTAGAGTTGGTACTTTAGGCTCAAATAGTTGCATGATAGCATTGCTTAAACCTCTTCCTCTTTAACCTCCTTTCTTATCATGTCATATATTAGAGGATTGTGTGTTTGAAACATACTTTTTAACAAAAGCAGAGACAAAAGAGTATGGTTTTGAGAGAATGTGTGCCACTGATCATAACTATCTGTTTAACTTTGTGACCAACAACATGTGTGGAATTTTCAATGAGATCCATGTTTGTACCTGTGTTTAGTTAAATATATGAACTTCTGCTTATTGTTTATTTGTCTAGACAGGTTGAATCAACAACCCCAAAACACAATTAAATGCATCCTTAGACAGAATGACATAACTGGTTGGGAAACCAGGGTCCAATCAAGGTATTCACCTGTTTTCACAAGCTTATGATTCTGTAGAAAAAAAATAAAAAAAGGAATTATGCAGTATTCTACATTTTTTTTTATGTGATTAGTTCTAGCAAAACTGATTTGACCGATATGGACCACCTCAGAAATTGGCAAACTATGATCCATTGACAAAATTCAAATCTACTACTTATTTTTATAATAAAGTTTTGTTGAAACACAACCAGTCATTCATTTACATATTGCCTATAGTGACTCTTTACCAGTAATTATTTTAAAGTCTAAAATAGATATAATCTTAGCTTTTATGAAAGAAGTTTCCTAACATCTGGGCTGTAATAATTATTTATTGAACATTCAGTATTTGCCAGAAACTGAGGTAAATGGTCTAATTGTACCTTATGGGTTTATTCTTGCAAAAAACTTACAAAACATGATTACGATCATTCTAGAAATAAAAAATAAATGGATAAAATAAGTAGTCCAATATCATATAATCAGCATGCCTAGAGGTCCAGTTGGAAATTGGATTGTTTTTTTAAAATTTACATCTAATTCACCTAACTACTACTTCCCTAAATTCTTTAAGTTTTATAATTTATATCAAATACAAAAATAAGGTAGATAATTTAAACAGTGTGTAGTAAGTAATGTAAAGAACTTTGACTTGGAAAACAGAAACTAAGGCTTCTGTTCTGCTTTTGCCCTGATCTGTGAAGATGAAGAATTCACTCTAATTATCCTGGCAGCCGTTTATCTACAAATGGAATGAGGCTGTGCACAGAGATGGCCCTAGTACCCCTTTATGTTCTAAATATCTAAGATGCAAAGCTATCTCAAAGAGAAATATATCGTACTTCTCTAGATTTAAGTAAATTTACTATAATATTAGTAAAAGAATTTCTAACAAAATATGAAAAGAAAGAATATTAACTAAAATTGAACTGGTTCTGATGAGGGAGTTGATTATTTGGCAACCTTTTATTATAAAAAGTGGTCTGAACAATTAATTTTGGAGCAAATATAATGTCAACATTAAGATTACGTGGTGAAAAATATTTACCAAAATAATTAGTTCTGACTCATCCTCTTGCTCTCACTGGATTCTGTACACTGTGGTAGAGATTTGTCTAGATTATAAAATATTGTAACAGGAAAAAGTCAGTTTCTTTCCCACAGAATTAAATTACAGGACTACCCTTCTCCTTAAGATAATGGAAAGCGATTCCTGTGGACATTATTCACACTGAAAAACTTTCTCATTTAGATTCCTATATTCTAAGAAATTCAGTGCAAATGCAGAGTACTTCGCTGTTCTATTACTTCCGTCTGTAATTTTCTTTTTAGGACCATCGTAAAGTTTGCCTTCATAACATTTACAACGTTTCCTCTGAATCCTTCTCAAACCCTACAGATCATTTCAACTGCTATTACCTAGAATTCTCATCTTAGAGAGAACTGCTCAAGATCGTGGGCCACAGACTAATAGGAAAACTGTGATGTATGTATTTGTCTTGATTTGTCAAATGCAACAGAGATATAGAAACACAAGTTTCTCTTAGGGTAAAGAAATCTATCAGTTCATCAGACTGGTAGAAAAATCCCCATGTCAGTCATGTTATGCAGAGATAGGACATAACATCTTAAAAGATGGTGACCGATTAGATTAAGGAACCAGTCCTTCTGCTGGTTCTACATCAAAAGAGCACTCCTAAAGCCATCTAGAGCTCTGTCAGTGCAATATGGGGGAGGATATTGACATATAGTCAATATAGTATATTGACAATGTAGTATAGTGACATGTAGTTTCCAAGTCAGGCACCCATGTGTTTATGTGTGTGTGTGTGTGTGTGTGTGTGTGTGTGTGTGTGTGTGTGTGTAGGTATCTGTGCCACCAAGGTTGTTAAGCATAAATCTCAGGAGATATGGGTATTATAGATCCAGAAATCTGAGCCTAAGAATGTTTGCACAGTTAGCCATTTTCCTGAACCCTGCCCAACTCCCTCACCGGAAACGCATCCTGGAAAGCTGAGTGAGAAAAGACACTGGGGTCCTATTCTCTAGCACAAACTGGTTCCTAATCTATAATCATTCCATATGTTTATCAAACACTTTGTGTATTCAGATGCTAAGCTTGCTCTCATTTTTGTGGTGGTTGCAATTGCAAGGCCTGTGTAATATAGTGAGTGTGTGAGAGTGTGTGTTCCCAAGAGTCATATGGAATAGAGCAAAGGCTGAGATAGCACGATATCATTAAGAGATAAGGGGAACTATTCAAAATAATTACTGTGTTAATCTCTGATTCTGTGTGTCTGTGTATCAACTTTCTTAGTTTATATTATTTTGTCAATCTGCCATTCCATTCTAATAATATCATCCCTGAGCACTATTTCTCAAAAGACATTTGTTTTTCTGAGATTTCAAGTGAACATTTATTCTTAGAAGAGATTTCATACTAAACTTATGAGACATTTATACAATAAATCATCAGTAGATGTACAATTACATCACCCGGCTATATTTATGCTGGTGGCTGCAATGTGACTTTTGTCACTTCACATAGGTCTGTGCTGCTGTCAACCTCAACCTTTCCCAGTGACATTTTCATTAAGAATATTATCGTTTTATAATTATTACTTTTCAGAACTCCCAGGGAGCAGACAAAGCTTCCTCTCTGTCCTTCGATTGTTATGTTTCTTTGAAGAACAAATTAAATTTCAACCACAGCCAAAATAAACTTTTAAATGGCAATGTAAATCTAGAACTATGTGAAAAAAATATCCTATCGAGGGAAAGTTTGCCTCTGAATATCATAAGTTCAGGTGTGTTTAAGATAATTTACTGCCATGTTTTCTTTTCTTTGTGTGAGGCTGTGGCTCCATCTGCTCCCTTTGTAGTATGAAAGGGAGGAAAAAGCTTAGGTTTGAAAAACATTACTACAAAATGAACTGAGGAAACTAGTTAGTATATCATTCTATCCTGTCCTGAGAACAAAGACACAAAGATGAATTTTCCTTCCCACTTACCCCCTATCTCTTTCTTGTACTTTTGTCTTAGTAATGTCAACAGTATGACGCATATAAGAGGAGTCTATAGTCTGATCATTAACTGCACTGGCTTGATGTACTGATAAAAAAAAATAAAATAAAACCAGCCCTTTGCTGTACAGGGCCATTCTTTCCCCAATTTTTTGACCATATAGAAGCAGAACAGAGAATTTCATTACTGTACACAGCTGATATGCCAAATGGACTTTCAAACTTTGAATTTTTTAAAGATGTGATTTAACTTTCACATAAAAGAACCCAATCATCTCACTCGAATCTGCCTCTTCCAGTTGTCATATTAAAGGCTTCCTTCCCCTCCTTCTTCATCATAATGCAAAAGTAAGATGTTTCTTTGTTTTGACTTCCCTTGGATTTAATTTTTCTCTTCATTTCTTCTGTTCTTATTCACACTTCTATAGTGTTAACTTTCTCCTTGCTAAAGTAAACACACATTAAGGCTGCTCTGCTTGTCAATTAAAGAGAAACCAAGAAATTTAAGAAGCTATTGCAGCTTTAAAAATAATGAAACCATGCACGGTGTCACATGCTTGTAATTCCAGTACTTAGGAGGCTGAGACGGGAGGATCATGGGTTCTCGGACAGCCTCAGCTACTTAGTGAGGTCCTCTAAAATTTAGTGAGACCTTATTTCAAAATAAAGAATAAAAAAAAAAATAGAGCTGGGGGTATATCACAGAAGTAGAATGCCCCTGAATTTCATCCCCAGTACCAAAGAAAAGAAACAAAAAAGAATAATGGAAATGCACACACACTCAAAATATTCTAAATACAGTCAATAATTGCATGACTGAAGGTTTTCTGAATAAACACTTGGAAAATTCTTTTCAATAGCATCCTGCTTGTTCCCTAATTGGGTAACATTTCTCCTTTCCCAATGATACTACATGATTTAACGTAGTATTTTGTGTGTGCATGTTTTTTAAATAGGTTCTTTGATTGAATTAAAACTAATATTTTATTAGTTTTTAAATTTTTATTTCTTCTTTAAGGTATGTGGGGGTTTTTTATTGTTTTGCTGTGTTTTTATTTATTTTGCATTTTATCAACTTGGTCCTACCCTTTTTTTTCTCTATTTTTTCATAACTTCTAAAGTTCTCAATTTTTAATATGTTAAACAAAAATATTTACACATACATATATGTGTGTGTATATGTGTGTGTGTGTGTGTGTGTGTGTGTGTAAATTCATGTATATATACAAACATCCATATATACAAACTTATCTAATGGGTTAAAGTACTTCTGCTACTCCTGAACAATTAATTTGATTAAATACTCTGGGGTTTCTTGTGCTAATAGCAGTAAATGTAAAAGGTATGTGTTGGCATTAGGTTCTATAACTAAAGTTTTGCAAGAATTATTTTACTATTCAATATCCCAGGACATTTAGTGGTCAGTGGAAGAAAGATCCCAGAATATGAATTATCATCTTAAAAATAACAAAATGAGCTGGACATGGTGGCACACAATTGTAATCCCTGCACTTGAGAGACTGAGACAGGAGGATGGCGCAGGTTCGAAGCCAGCCTCAGCTGCTTAGTGAGGCTCTCAGCAACTTAATGAGACGCTGTTTCCAAATAAAATATAAAAAAAATCAGGTCTGGGAGTATAGCCCAGAGGTAGAAAGCCTCTGGGTTCCACGCCCAGTACCACACACACACACAAAAATAACAAAATGAAATGATGCTTTATTTTTAATATGTTGACATATTTTTATCTTTTTATCAAGATCATTTAGTTCTTTTCCTCTATTAATAGAGAATTTGGAGCTACACGGGGAAAAAGAGCTTATTAAGAATGTGCAGCTGGCAGCCTTTAAACTGGACTTAAATGTCACAAGTCTTCACATAAAGTGCTTGTCTTTGGCCTTTCTGCATTGCTGTGTTAGGGCCAGTATACCCCTGAGTTAAAAAGTATTAAAGTGACTAAGCACCAAGTCTTGAGGTCAGGCAAATATTAGTTTATATTCCTTTTCTACCATTTTGTAGTTATATAGTACTGGTTAGGTAAGTTACTCAACTTTCTCGTATGTAAATTAGGAAAAAAAGTTATAGTATATACCTCAATAAGTCATCATTTTCAAGTGAAATAGCAGAGAGATATCTGAGCTATAGCATCTTAGTCAGCTTTCTATTTCTGACACCAAGATACCTGACAAGCCGGGCGTGGTGGCACACATTTGTAACCTTAGTACTTGGGAGGTTGAGACAGGAGAATTGCAGATTTGAGGACAACCTTGGCAACTTAGTGAGGCCCTCCACACACAAAAAAAGTAAAATAGGCCTAGGGGTGTACCTCGGAGGTAGAATACCCTTGGGTTCAATCCCCCATACCACAAAATAAATAAATAAATAAATAAATAAATAAATAAATAAATAAATAAAACCTGACAAGAATAACTTAGGGAATATTTTGACTCCTCATTAGTTTCAAAAGTTTAGTCCATGATAAGCTGGCTCCAAGGCTTATAACATCATGACAGTGATTATGGAGAAGGAAAACTGCCCAGCTCAAAGCAGCCTAGACATAGAGTGAAAACAATAAAGTAAGGGGCCACGGACAAATATATTCTCCAAATATATTGGCCCCAGTTATCTGCTTTCTTCAGCAACCCCACTTGCCTACCTTTACCACCAATAATCCATTCAAATTACTAGTTCATAAAATGGATTAACCCACTGATGACATGAGTTCTCATAATCCAACATTTTCCTAAAATCACTATCTTTAAACTTTGCCACATTAGGGACCATACTTTCAACACATGAGCTTTAAGCTTATTAAATGTTATCAAGAACCACTATTATTATCATTAGTGATGAATTAAAACTATAAGGCCAAGTACTTTCAGGACAGAATTGTATCATTTCACATGTTTTCATTTTTTAATTGCTATATACATGGGTAGCACAAACTATGACAACAGCATTCCATGAGTTTCAATCACTACAGCTAATATTAACTTTATGTGAAGATCAGTGGATGATACTCTACCGAGGCCTAGAGAATTCATCTCAGAATTTAACTAAATCAAAATTATCAGACTTGTTCTTCAGGTAAACAATCAGGCAGGGACTCTAAGTTCTTCTGGTAACTATCAGCCAGATTCTACAACCAGGTTCTTCAGATTTTTATTTTTATCTATGATAATTTTTCTTTCTTTCATACACACACACACACACACACACACACACACATATACATACATGTATGTATATATGTGCATTTATATATGTATTTGTGTGCACATACAAGCCCTTTGAAGTTTTAAATTTACATATAAAATAAATCTCTTCTGTCTCTCTCATATATATGTATGACAGACACAGTTTATTTTAAGAAAATGGCTTACATGTCTGTGTGGACTGGCAATTCCAAAATCTATAGGGCAGTTTGGAAATTTTGACTGGGTGTGTATTACATATATTTTAGTTTTCCCTTGTAAGGACTTCTTCAATAGATTGGATTAGGCCCACCCAAGTTACAGAGGGTATTCTTTATTAAAGTCAATTGATTATAAATGTACTCACATCTAAAGCAACATTTAAACATTTAACCAAAGGCCTTGGGCAGTGTAGGGAAGCCAAGTGGGCACATAAAATTAAAAATCACATATTTTGATGTGGATGTCTAAGAAAAATGGAAATTGAAGTGCTCTGGAAGTGTAAAAACTAGAGAAGATTCTCTCTACACAAGCCCAGGGCATCTAGATCCACCGACATTAGATGCACTAGTGATTCATGGTTTCTGCTTTTCAACTTCTCTTCTTTTTTCAACTACCCTTACAACCACATGGGCTTTAACAAGTCTTTTATTCTTATGTGGCTCAGGGACCTTATCAAATAGCATGTCAAAGACAATTTTCTCATGGCGGGAAGAGTTTTCTAAGAGTAAAGTAACACTTTATGTCCTATTGGAAAATGCTTGGCATATACTAGAACAAAATAAAAGTTAGATTTTTTAAATATTTTATCCACCTTGAATCCCTATGTGGTTGGATTATAACTAAGATTACAATATAATTTTGCCAAAATTGAAAAATATTTTTGAGTGAAAGGGAGACATGTGAATATTTACTTTGGTAAAACAAAAATCAACCCGAGTATTCAGGGTAAATTGTACAATATGGTTGACCTAACCATATGCAAGTTTGTTCTGTTGCTTTTCAGAGTTTGGATTGCTTCATGTATTGAGTTTCTTCAATTTTTGAAGTTCTTGTAGTCAGTGATCACACACAGTTTAGTCTGGCACCTAGAATGAACACAACTCCCTCAGGCAGATTCTACTCATTGCATACAGGTAGGTGGTATGAGATAAAATTTACTTTGTACTGAGGGTTCCTACAGATAGAATTTAACTAGTTTTATGACAACAAATTCAGTTTCTTGCTGCCATTATTTATGTATAGGTACCTGCAAATAGAGGGTAGGTCTGAGAGCCTAGATAAATCAGTTGAAAAAAAATGATATTCATAGTTATCTCTATTTTCTTGAGAAATATTAATTCTATATTACCATGTTGCTATAATAAAACTATGATGTGCTCAAACCATATAAAGTTTGGGTATAACATAGCAAAAGCAAAACTCACTGTATAAATGACATATCATATATTTAATTGTTTATATATTGCATGCCCTTTGACCTGGCTATACTCTTGTTTTCCTATTCCATTTTTAAGGAAGTATTGTATTTTTCTCACATTTGGCTTCTCTGCCGTGATATCATCTCTACCTCCAAATTCTGAAATCTGTCTAAGAGCAATTGCATCCATCAGGAGTCAGAGGAGCAATTAGAAATAGAGAACAAAACATTTACTAAAGCAATTAGACTTTACCCAAATCGTGTTAAGCAGTCTATGTAACCCTATCATCTCTGCATATGGTTATAAGTGTAAAGTCAACCAGTACAACAGGGGTAAAGGGCAGATATAGGACATGGAAAACCAAAGAATGAAAGGACCCTGTAAGAGAAACCAGAACCATGCCTTTCTCCACCACTCCCAGGACAAATGATGCAAGGTAAGCAGGAGCCTTCTGCAGATTTGCCTAGGCTAGGGCTCTGCAGAGTCAAAGGAAGAGATGCAGCAAGCCTGGCTGCCCTCTCCATGGACAAGATGAGTGAGCATGGGCAATTACATAAATGAATTTCAAAAATTAGGAGCTTTTCTTTTTTTATTCTAAGATTGTTTAATTTTCTTTTTGCTAGTAATTCTGAAATGACTTAGACCATTTAAATGCCTGCAACTTTATTTGTAACTTGGAAATCTCATGTAGATTTCTCTTGGGGCCCACTCTGACTCTGGCACCTGTAGGAAAAGGAATTCTGGGATATGTAGTTCTAGCTAAGTTGACCCACTATAAAGACACCATGAATGGTTTTAATAAGTCTCATGTGGCTAAATGTAAACTGAAAAGTGCTTAACTATTCACATTTCTATAACCATGCTTATTCTCCAGGCTTCAGAGGCTTTGCTTCAAGGCAGTCTTTTGTGGCTAACCTCAGTGACCTGCTTATTGTTTGAAACCTACATTCTGCCAAAATGTAGCAGTGTCAGGCAAGACCACCATATAATTTCAAGACAACATCCCTTCCTCCCCCACATTAGTAGTAATGAGGAAACCAAAGTGGTAAAGGAATTATTTGGGTCACCATCATGTTCAGAAAGCAGTGTGGTCTATGGTTAAGAACACTGACTCAGATTAGGCTAGGTTTAAACCAGGGCTCTGCTTCCTGCCACTTCATTTCCTGTGAAGCAAGTATTCTCAATTTTAGCTTTTCATGTATATAATGGGGATAATAGTCATAACTGCTGTGTCAGGTGTTAGCATTGGGTGTTTCAGACATAGCAAATGCTTAGGCCATTATTGCACTTAATAAATCTTGACTAATAGAAATAAACTGAAAGTCCAAAATATTAAAATAAAATATTAAAATAAATAAAATTAAATTAAATATTTTACTTAATTAAATTAATTGTATTTAATTAAATTAAAAATATAAAATTTTTATACAAAAATATTTAATTGTATAATATTTCATCAATATCCTCATGATTAGTAAAAGTAATTCGCCTTATTTTGTTAAGATAGTCTGATGTGTGTGCCTGTGTGTATGGTACTGAAGATTTAATCCAGATGTATTCTATCTTTGACCTATACCCCCAGACCATTTTTTAAAATTTTGTTAAGAGATCTCACCCAATTACTTCATGCTGGCCTCAAATATATAATCCTGTCTCAATCTTCAAGCACTGGAATTTACAGGTGTGTAATACAATGTAATAGTTTTATCTTTAAGAGAGAATGGTATGTTGAAAATGGATCTCTCTTTCCATACTACACATCATTTCTTTCCCTATGAGAGAATTCTTTTTTGAACCAATGCTGTTAAAGAACCTGACCCTTGCTCATCTCCTTTGACCTGCAAGTCATAGCAAAAAATCAAGGTGTTTGTGATCTTCTTTTCATTCCTATTTCATCAATTTAGACATGTCATTTTGTTTTTGAGAAATGTGAGAAGAGTCGATGCATCAATCACCAGCTACTTAAAACTTTTTAAAAAATCATATTTTTAATTTTTAAATTATATTGAACACAAACATATCATCATATAAATATTTCACCGTGTCTAGGACCAACACTAGCCCCTATGTGTGGACTTTTTAATGTGGGAGGAGAGTCTGCCTGAAAGTCATTCTCAGGAGCAGAACTCCACCCCACATTTTATTGATATGTGTTAACAAGACATAGCCAGAAAGCTAGGCATCTGTCTCTCTGTGCTTTCAAAGCAGCAGACTGAAAGCTGTAGCCAAGTTTGTCCACATCTGACCATTTTCACCTTGTGAATTTGTGATGGAATTTATCACCGTGCATTAGGTGGAAAATATGAGTAATTGCATTTGCTTCAGTGAGTAAAATATATGTTTTACTATCATTCTTAGAGCTGGGAAAATTATGTTTTCTAGCTTTGTTGTACAGAGATCAAAGAGGAAACCTTCATTTATGCCAGATTTCACTATATATTAAATGAACTATTTTTGGTGAGATTATGAGGTAACCAAAACTCTTTTTAGTTTAATTTTATGTTTAACTGGATTCAGATTGCTTTAACTGAAGAGTCAAAGGGCTTGACCTCTAATTCATTAACATAATCAGAAGCACATGTAAGCTACTAGCTGCCAATCTGTTTGCAAGTCAGTGACTACAGGGCACACAACAAGCTTACAATTTTTTTCAGAGTGATATTCTGGGAGTATTCTTAGGTGCATAAATAGGTGAAAACCAGAGAGAGAGAGAGAGAGAGAGAGAGAGAGAGAGAGAGAGAGAGAGAGAGAGAGAGAGAGAGAGAGAGAGAGAAACGAAGAAATGCCACAATGTAAACTAAAGGTGGCATACATACTAAAAACCAATTTTTTTTGTAGGTTTAATTGTTTCTTTTGGTGAAGAAATCATATAGAATAATACTTCCTTGCCCTCGTCAATATCCATTTCTAGGTTTTATCTGTTCTCCAGTTTCTGAAAATCTCTGTGGCAAGTGATCTTAGCACCTCATGAGAGAAGTTCTCTTGCAAAGTATTAGCTCTGTAAGCAAATTAGCTTTGGGTAAGCATTTAAACAGAAAAAGAGGAGAATAGAAAACTTCAAATATGCCTCCTGACACACATATAGAGGCCAGGAGAGCAGAAAG
Organism: Muscardinus avellanarius; assembly: GCF_963383645.1. NCBI lineage: Eukaryota > Metazoa > Chordata > Mammalia > Rodentia > Gliridae > Muscardinus > Muscardinus avellanarius. Next base: position 89,632,708 of record NC_137787.1, on the reverse strand, counting down.
AAAATACTTGGTTGTGATGAAACAAGAGCCCATTAAAGTGGGTGATGGCTGAGCAGCCTGTTCCTCGGGGACCATGCCCCGGGAGGCCTTTTGGTTTTATTCCTTTTTCAGTTTACTTTTTCACTTTGTAAAACAATTCTCATTCTTATAGAGAAGGAAAAATAAAAAAATTATCAATTTTTGATTTATCAATCAAAAATTTAGTAAAATAGATTAAATTTAGTACAATTTCAACTTCTGTTTTCCTTTCCTGCCCTCTGACTAAAGGAACAAAAATATAGGAGATACCATTAATGTTACGGATACAGAAGAGATCGTAGTTGGAAGTTAGAGTCGTAAGACAGTAGCCGCAAGTACTGTCTTGTGATTCTAATGCTCCCCTGGGTAGCATTGTTTATTCATCAGAATTATTCAAAATTTACTGAAATATCATAATGAGAGATAGTTTGGTGGTTTGGTGTCAGAACATTTGCCTTTGTCATTTCTCCTCCCATTATAGGGTGCCATCTTCATAACTGATTTGCCTGCTTATTGTACTGCCTTACTGTCTTATTTATGTTTATAACTAAACAGTGATTTGTCTCTGGAGACAAATTTGTGTAAGATAATCTTAGTCATTGTTATATTTACATTACTTTCTCTTCAGTATAGTTCTCCAACTCACATTTCTGTATTCCACATAAAACTTACATCGTCACAATTCCAAGGCAAGAGGGATATTGATGTATTTATGATTCAGAAACATTATTTAATCTCAAAATGATCTACGAGGATGATTGGATGACTTCATCTTTGTGAAGCCATTACCACCCAGAATTTCCTTTGCCAACTCAAATATGTTTAGACAAATAAAAAAAAGTTGCATTAACTTAGTCCCTGATACACTAACTCATATGTAGAAATGACTCAGTATTTTGATGGACTGGTTTGATATTTTATAAAGAGCAGGAATAACTGAATGGGAGCAGACAGTGTCCCAGATCTGAAAAGCCAGTGCTCAATCTTGCCTAGTGAGTATTATATTAACGAGTGTGTGCAGTCCTCTTAGCAGAGCACTGATATCCTGTCTGTCACCCCCTACAGGTCACTTACTGAATTTCACCTTTCTCTCCCACTCTGCTTCTTGAGTGGACTTCCTGTTACAATTCCCCAAACTTGTGCCTCTTTATTTCTCAGATTTTCTAGAAGCACTCTTGTTTATGGCTGTTTTGTCTCCTACAATATTGTCCTTTCTGATATCTTATGGTACTGGGGTTCCTGGAAACCCTTTTACCTCTGGGCTACACTCCCAGACACCTATTTTTTATATTTTTACTTGGAAACAGTATCTCTTAAGCCATTGAGGCTGACTTCAAACCTGTGCGATCCTCCTGTCTCCACCTCCCAAGCGCAAGGATTACAAGTGTGTGCCACCATGACCGGCTTCTGCAGTCTTATTTTGAAATTCAGAACTATGGAAACTGGAGGACAACCTTTGTAGACAGAAGGCACTGGGATCTAGCCTCTGCCAGCTATTACCTGTATCATTATACATTAATAAATCCTATGGGGACTTACTGCCTCTCTCTCTCTCTCTCTCTCTCTCTCTCTCTCTCTCTCTCTCTCTCTCTTTGTGGTTGGTACAGGAGAGGAAACCCAGGGACATTCTACCTCCAAGCTACACCCCCATCCCTATATCCCTATTTTTTATTCTTTATTTTTAAACAGGGTCTCACTAAGTTGTGGAGGGCCTCACAAAGTAGCTGAGGCTGAGACGAACCTGCAATCCTCAGTCTCAGTCTCCCAAGTACTGGGATTACAAGTGTGTGCCACCAGGCCCAGTTCACTGTCTTCATCTTTAAAATGGATATGATACTTGTCTCATAGGATTCTTATTTGTAAAGTGATGGATTTTCAATAAATACCCCTTCTTCATACTTTACCTAGTTCTTCTGCATTTCTAGTTCCTGATTTTTTGTTTGTTTGTTGGCTTCTTTTGTTTCTTTACTCATGAAAATTGCACCTTTCATTTAACACTATTGTATTTTCCTAGATGTGGCCAGTACTCCCTCCGGGTGCTTCCCTCCTCCCACTTCCCCAGAGATCATTATCTTATCAACTGTGATAGTGAAAGATGCAAAGTGATTTTTTTGATATTCCTGTCTGTTGGATTAATGCTTGCAATCTCTTTTGGATGATGTGACATTGAATGTATAGAAACACATCCGTATTATTTAGTCATGTTTTTTAGGTATTACAGCTTCATACTGGTTCTTTATAACTGTTTTTCATCACTGTTTTGCTGTATAATTAGAAACAAATTTTTTGTCACTTTCATGAAGCTGGAAAAGAAAATAATTAGCCTTTAAATTAAAGATTAAAGACAAAGAAAGAAAAGCAAAAAGATTTCTTTCCTCTTCTCTTCAAGACTGGCATCCTCAGGCTTTGTTGTCCCAGGTGTGGTCCTCACAGTCCTGCCATCTCAATTCACATGGAAACTCATGAGAAATATACAACCTCAGTACTTCAAGACCTGGGAAATCTGCATTTGTACAAGAGCCCCAGGTCCTTTTCTGTGCAGGGCAGAGTTTGAAAACAGCTGTAGTTATCATTGTTTAAAATAATTTAAAGCGATTTGTGAACTAGAAAAAATATATTCAAAAAATAAGAGCCATATTTAAATATCATTCATAACTAGTGAATGGTGGGAGGAGATGAGGGGAACTGAGAAGATCTTTTACTTTTTAAACCTGCTGTAATATAAATGATAATTGCCAATAGAAGTGACAACTGACATCTGCCATGACAAAGGAGAGGTTAGTGTAGATTTTTCTTCTTAGGAATGAATTGAAGCCATGGAAAATGTTGTTAGTAACCACCCCGATGTTATAAGAAAAAAATTACCAAGTGACATATTTCTAGATTAAAAGGAAATATTAAAACTGGCTTTCAATATTTAAAGCTTACTTAACTAGTAACACTTTGCCTGACAGTGACTCATGTCATTTCATTTCATTCTTCTTTTGATCCATGAAAATAGTTACATGGTTTAAAATATTGTATCATGTCACCTTTTTTGAGTAGATTAGATGAAAGAATTTTTAATACTGGGCAATGAACCCTGTGGCTAAGCCTTTATCAGACAATGTTGGCAACAATCTAAAGAAGAAAACCATATTTTCTTTCTCAAAATTAATATATAAAAATATATTATTTATACCTACTATTTTAGTATTATGCTCACTGGTAATTAATGAGAAGTCTTATGACCACATATTTGATATAAAAATTGCCCATCTCAATTATAATTACAAAATCAGAAAGTAGCCACATATCAACATCATTACACTTTTGATTATGGAGATTCAAAGGTTATCACCAATAGTATTCACATAAAATAAAATTAGTCTCATTCTACTTTGTTTTAAATTTATTCAGGCTATCTTTTTTTCCTGCTAGACTTTTAAAAGACCTAGGTTCCTCTCCCATGCTTGGTATGTAGTACATCTTTTTTCTCTGAGTTAATTCTCCAAGTCTGGTCTGTCAGCCAGTATAAACAACACTTGATGAATGAGACTCAAGGTGTTTAGTCACCTGAAGCAGCTGTTTGAAGTAACTCTACACACAGCCTGAGGCCTGTGTTTTCACAGCTGTGAGAACTCTTCAAAAGCTTTCCCTCTTGGCCTAGCTCTATGCTGTGGCTTTAAACTCTTAGCGCAAAATCTGGACTATTTCAAAAGAGCAGAATGAAACTAGAGACAGTAATTTTGCATGATTTCAAGCCAAAAATGGCCTAAAATAAATAAATGAAGTACATTCAAAAGTGCTTTACCTAGGTGGGCTATCTATCTGAGAATCGTTCTCTCTCTCCACGTACGGGTATGCTCTCTTGAAAGGAAGGTGTGTGGTTGTAACACTACACTCTGTTTATATGGCAGTATTTTCATTTTCTGTTCTGATTCTGTGACACCCAAGCTACAATGTTATGAACTTGGAACTATGTGTACCTGAATTAAGCTAAGGGAATTGCTCGATGTTTGATAGAGTTCCAGGCTCATAAATTGACCTAAGATGATTAAAAATGTCATTCTTTGCCAGCCTCCTTAGGTGATTCAAGCTTTTGAAGTTCCTCTGATGTCTTCTGTTGGCCTGGAAGGCTTAGCTCATGCAGGAAACTTAAATGTGATCACTCTATTTGTTGTAAGGTGTCAAACTTGCTTCAGCCTATTTCAGCCATAGCCATTTTTTGAATGTATATAATAAAATGGACAGAGTTGCTTTTTACAAAAAATCACATACTTCTGTGCTACAAATATGTAAGGACCATTTTTGTTCTAAATGACAATCACGTTTGTTTGTGTTCATATGAAGATTTTATTTCTGAATTTGGAAAACTACTATTTTCTTTTTGGAGCTACTTGGCACCATGCCATCTAATGTACACTTGACTTTTATAAAATTTTCATGTGATTTATAATAATTATTCTTCCCACTAGTCTCCTCTATTTAATTAAACAGAGTCATATGTATAATTTATCCATTCACCTCACAAATATGTATTGAATATCTGATAGATGCCAAGAGCTGGGTTAATTGCTAAGGATATAGAAGTAAAAGAGACATGATTTTGCTACCACATGGCTTAACAAAACAAATAATGAGTGTCCTACAATCAAGATTTGTGTCATAAAGGAAGGCCCAGGACGTTATGAGAATAAATGATACCTAACTTCATCTGTCTTTACCTGAAACATTTCATTTTAAGATGATGTTAATTTCAACATAGATAATGAATTATTATTGTATTACCTTAGTGTATTGGCTATTATAAGGAAGTCTAGTTTTTATTGTGACAGTTTTCATATTAATCTATATCGTATACTTTGGCTTTTATATACTTTTTAAATAAATGGTAACATTTAGGTGCATTTTTATATGTACAATAAAATACAAAAAATATATCAAATATAATAAATGTATATGTAATATATATGCTATCTGTAGATATTTTGACCCAGTATTGAGGAGCTATGAGTTTTATGACATTTTGCTTGGCTATGTCACCTGCTCTGTATGAGTTCCTAAAATAAAGGGAGAAGCAGATGAAATTCATCCATTCATTTACTTGGGCAACTCATCTACACTGAGTTGCTGCTATATGTCATATTTGTTCATAGAAATACAAACGTGAATAAATTATAATACTTGTATTTGTAAGCTGATAACAATTTCTGTAATTGATGAGTGCAAGACATAGTGACTTTCTGGGGATGGGCACATTATTGGCCAAGGGGTACTGCCCACATTTGTGCATGTCTTAGACTAAGGATGGTTATTTCTTTTTTAATTATTGGAAAACATAAAAATAAAAGTACTATTTTATGTTACATGAAAGTTATATGAAATTAAAATTTCAGTGGCATAAATAGAGTCTTGTTGGAACAGCCACATCTGTTTGGTTTTGTAATTGTCTTAGCTATTTTTGCTTTTCAGTGGCAGAGGTGAGGACTTGCCACAGAGACAAAAGGATTAACAAAGCTGAAAATATTTACTATTTGGCCCTTTTCAAAAAAAATTTACTGACTCTTGGCCTAATATAATAGAAGTTTATTTCTTATTTGTACAAGAGTTGTCCCAGAGCCATAAGCATCCTCATCAAGCTAGTAACAAGGGACTTAACCCTCTACCTCTGGTCTCTGTTAACCATCTCGATCATATTTCCCATGGTTATTGTAACAGGCTGTAGGGAAAACAATACAGAGCAAAATGTATAAGACTAGATGCGGTACACATTGGCTCATCATGTTTTAGCTGAAATTTAATTCTGTAGTGACATTTACCTGTAGGTGGGACCTGGAGATAGTCTAATCATGTGCTGAAGAATAAGAATTCAGCAACCAGCTACCAATCTTGGCTATAATTTTTCTCTCCAAATCCTCAACGATTTCAATCAAATAAACATGAAAATGATTATGTTATCCTGCTGAATTACTAAGGTTAAATCAATAATAGGGTATCAGCAGAGAAAGGAAATTGCTTAAAGATTGCTAGCTTTAGCAATTAGCTGGGCACCTTGGTGCTTACCTATAATCCCAGCACGTGGGAGGCTGAGACAGGAGGACCACAGGTGAACAAACTGAAAAAAAAAAAAAAACAATAAAACCCCCAAATATTATGTAATATTATAATTTTCATTGTAAGTGTATATATAGAGTTCATAGAAATATTAAAATATTAGCTGGATAATATAATTTTGCATAGATAAACCAGGAAAGTATTTACAGAATAGTTGTAATTTTTATGATGGCAAAAATAACAGCCATGTGTTGATTGAGCAAGTTATATTGAAAATATAACAAAATGTTTTCCCGTATTACTTTATTTACTAATTTACTATTTACTAATCATCACAAGATGTTTATATCCACTTTTATCAATAAAATAACAGGACTAAGATTGATTATATTATTTCCCTAAATTTACATTTTTAGCGAATTGGAACTTTAAGCTACATGGTTCTGAATTCAAACCTTGTACCCTTGACTGTTCTGTAATATATTTCAAGAACAGAAAGACAGAAAATCAACAATAGAAAAGGATCACTACTGGTAGGAGATAATCTGTAAAGACATAAAGGGCTTGATAAAACACAGCTCAGAGCTTGGCGTGGTGGCACATGCATTTAATCCCAGCATTGGGGTGGGCTGAGGCAGGAGGATAGCAGTTAGCAGACAGTCTCAGCTACTTAGTAAGGTCCCTTGCAACTCAGTTAAAACCTATTTCAAAATAAAGACTAAAAAATAGGGCTGGGGGTATAGTTAGGAGGTAGAATGCCTAGGTTCCCAGTACTGGGGAAAAAAAAAAAAAAAAAAAAAAAAACAGCTCAAATAGAACAGTAGATATTTCCAGGTGACCAGAACATAAAGGACACTTGGGGGAGAATTAGGTGATGACAGTTTAGAGTTGGTTGGACTTTGACTATATTTGTGGAGACTTGGGGACATATGGAGGGATAGCATAAGCAAATATGTGTTCATTAGGAATGCCTGGGCCATCTGCAAAAGACATATTTGAGAGTATAGGTAACAGAATATTTGAAGGAATCGATAAATAAAGTATATCATGGACAAACTTGTGAAGTAACTTGATTTACAAAACACTTAAGGAAGACTAGGATCTTTATTTTCTTAAGCGGAACTTTTATACAGCTGAAAACAGCAAAAAATGAAACCCCTCATGGACACTAATGCAAACATTACCTGGCATTTGTACAAAAATTTTATGAGTTCTTTCTCACCATAAAGGGCAGTGTATTTTTATTACCCAATTTAATTAAAACTTGTTCCAGAGACCACCTATGCAATACAACCACTACTTAGTTCCTGGGTTCTAGCAGAAAGGACTCCATAGATCCTCTTTATTCTGAAGATCTTCAGCATTTTTCCTCATTCTCCTTTCCAGACCTGTGAGACAGACATGTGATCTTCTGAAGAATAATGTTTATTTGCACCAAAATCTATTTACCTGGTCAAGTAAGGTATTGACATATAGGTTTCATGTTTCTAATACATGATATTTCTTTGTGAGATTGACTACCTCATAAGTACATGGTTTTATACAGAGCTTAAATTTTATACTCTGCTATATTTTTCAAGCATAAATGCACTTTAGGTATTAAATAAATGATATCAAATTTGAATTTGTTTTACTCTAAAGCCATTCTGCAGTAATAGGACTACAGGGTATGTGCCACACTATGTTCTCTGAGCCACACCTAGTAGTTCCATTTTCTAGTTTTCAATGTTGCTGGTAGACTGTTTTATCTTAAAATGGTCAAATATTAATAGGAATTTACCTAACCACTATCCTTCCTTACTGTCATTTCCATTGATAAATGTAGCACATTACATATAATAGTCAAATGGTAAGGAGTAAATAATATTATTCAAAATATTAATAATGCCATACTCAAAATAAAAATCATGCTGACATTGTATTATAGAGTTCAAGGAGGAATGATGGCTTAGAAGATGTTGAAGATGGCCACTGTCTCTTTTTTACTAGAACTGTGAAAATCAGTGCCAAATTAGCAAAATTTATCAATTTATGTATGTATACATATGTAGACATATAAGCAGTTACGTGTATATGAGATGTAAAGATATACACAGATCTATGTACACTTACAGTGAAATTTTCTAATAGGCATTAACATAAATTTCTATAACAATATCAAGCCAGACTATCACCATCAGTCCTAATTTATCAAGGAAATAGACTGCAAGGCAGAGAGGCACAGGCAAAGAGCTATTGTGAACTTCTTTTCTGAATAAAATAGTAGAGGAAGTAAAGAATATAAGATTAGATAGATGTCAAGTTGTGTGCTCTAACCACAGAGAACTAGGCTGATCCTACAAGAGACACAAGTTTGGATGGCCTTTTAAATTTATTCTAAATTGAGGCAAAAGGGCTGGAGTTCTGTGCTGCCTTCTTGCTCAGTTGTTGAGCATAGGTTGGTGGTCCCCTTCAGTTTAAGGTAATCCTGAAGGAGGGAACAGCTATGGGCCATTAGAAACCAATACCCTTAGAATCTGAAGGTTAATCCGTTTCTAAAGGTTTATTTGGCCGTATAGCACAAAATCCACTTCAGCTCTTTTAAAAGTAAGGTTTGTGAAATAAAATGCAGTTCTTGAAATGTACCTGCTGTCAGAGCTGCAATGATACCATCACCCTTCTCAGCCCCTCTGCTGGCCTCTGTGGCCTGCCTGCTAGAGTGATCCAGGGTCTTACCTCAAAAAGTGTGAGGCCTTGATGATCACATGCTTAGCAGAACAAGGTGGCTGCATTTGACCATCTACTGCCAAAATGCATGATATAGTTAATTATTCTGTATAAAGTGTGCATTTCCCTGACTCCTCTGAGCAACACCAGCTCTACATCCTTTTGATGACCAGAGTCAATCGCTGGTGTAGAACAGTGACTCCTCCCTTTGCTTCCTGGTCTGTTGGCAAGAAAAGGGCAAAGTAGCTGGGTCATAAGTCATCGTTTAAAGTTTCATGGGATTCTTGCTGTGTCCTCTAGAGGAAATATTTCTCCGCTTAGAAACAGCATTTCTAAACCCATAAATCTCAGTTACAGGGAAAGTACAGAAAAAATATTCAAATGGATTATTAGATGTGATGACAAGTGAATTAACTTTAACTTCTATTTTTTAACTTCAGAGTTTAGGAGTAATTGCTTCTGATGGGCCACAGCTATGTTGCTCTCTCAGGATTACCTTAAAATGGAGGGAACTACCTAACACCAGGTCATCATCCCTCCTTGGAGGCTGGGCCACATGCAATGACTGAGCAGTACGTTCAGGATATTGGGGATATATTACCATAGAATGAAAATTAGTTTAGAATGCATACTACATCCTGGAGTATGATACCTAATCCTTTCACATTTTTCCTCTCTGACTTGGCATTCATCTGTACTTTCAAAGTTTCTGTTTTGTAGAGTCTGTAAGTAGACTCACTAACTCCATGACCTTGGATGGATGTAATGTTTTGTGAGATTCTATGTCTATGGATATCCCATTTCGAAGGTTCTCAGTAAGTTCTAGAAAAGACTCAGAAGGCAAGAATGGAAAATCATACTCAGAATAAGTGTTATTTCTAATCAGAAGGATTTGCTTCCCCTACTAAAGAAATAATGGGAAGGTTCAGCCAACTATCAAATATTTTAATTCCATCTAGACTTGCAGATCTGGAGATATGATCACCAATGCATCCATTTGCCTAAAGAAACCTCAGTGAGCCGGACCTGGACAAGGACTCCGTTTGTTTCATGCTTTCTACTTTTCCTCATGTAAGCAGATCTTTGAGTTTCAAAATTAACTCAGATCTTTTCTCAAGAAATCACTGAAGTTTAGGTAACGTGTTTCAATAATATACACAAAGGGAGACTGGGCTGTGACCCAAGTAGCCATATATTCTATTGCAAAACAGAAGCATTTTTATTAACTTTAAGCAAAGAAGTCGGCACTACATTTTAGGAAGGAAGAGGGATCCACTTCTGAGAATCTGGGGATTCAGGGGATTCAAGATTATTAAGTACATCTGGATGTCCATATGTTTAAATATCAAGACTCAACAACTCCATCTTTCAAGCAGAACTTTGCCTTTGGTGTCAGCCTTGAGAATTCAGACTTCTCTGGAATTCTGCTGATAAATAGCTAATAGCTAAATTCTCCATATAACTTTCAAATTCTGCTCTATCCCAACTGTGACTGCAGAGATCAGAACCTCTTTAAAAAGAGCTTCTTTTACTCTTTAAAAACTGCCAGAAAGCCCTCTGGAATTTGCAGTTATCCTTAAGTTCATAACTAATCATCCTCAGCCTTTTACTTTTCTTTTGTGATACATTGATAACACCCAGAAATATTTTTAATTGTAAAGTCATTATAATGCCACATTTTTTGAACTTCACAATCACCCAAAATATTATAGCCACTGATGTATTTTATTTCATCTTTGTGTGTGTGTGGGGGGGTAGGAATTGGACCAAGGGGCATTGTACCTTTGAGTGTCATCTGTGTTGCTGAAATTCTCCTCAAACTTGCAATTCTACTGTTTCAGCCTTCCAAATACTGGGATTTGGTGTGAGCCACTACATCCAGCTTTCATTCTATTTTTATAATTTTATTTTTATTTTTGCGGGTCTGGGGATAGAACCCAGGGACATTTGACCTCCGAGCTACACCCCCTGCCTCATTTTTTATTCTTTATTTTGAAACCGGTTCTCACTGAGATACAGAGGGACTCACTAAGTAGCTGAGGCTGTCCGCAAACGCGATCCTCCTCCGGTCTCAACCTCCAGAATTCTGGGATTACATGTGCGCGCCACCACGCCCGGCTTCCGTTCTACTTTAATATAGTCTTGGTGCAAAGTTTTATATATTTGTAGCATACCATGTACCAGAGACTATCTCTCTCCATAGATGGTTACTGATGTGATCTTTCAGGCCAGTCCAATGTTCCAGATCTAAATCCTATTCTTAATCTGCTTTCATCAACCATCTCTGGCACCACCTTTATTAGGTCATGCTCCCAGGAAACAGACTGTGAAGTAAGGAATATTTTCAAGAAGTTTACTGGGGAAAAAAAAAGCCTTCAAAATCAAAACAGTAGAGAGGAAAACAAGTAGTGTAGAACAGGAGAAGAATATGAACTGTAGTCTATGTGCACTGAAATCACCTGATAGTCATGAGGGGAGTTTTGAATCGAGGGACCCAAATAGAAAAGATAAGGGTCGGGGGAGTTGAAGAGAAGGTCTGAGCTCTTTAGCTGTTTCATTGTTCACTCATTGTACGTGAGATCCTCTTGAGGAGGGTGTGACTTGGATGACACACCCAGAAAGAGACACCTCTGAGCCACCAGCAGCCAATCTCTTAGTGGTTTTGAAAAGAATGACTAATCTTGAGATAAGGAAGGAGATATGCATGGTGAGTTTCAAAATTCACTAGCCCCAAACATTTTAGCTACTAAATAGTTACCCAATTTATTTGCAAATTATATTCCCCATTCTTAAATAGTGTGTGTAACTATTCTTATGTTAAGAAATAGTACCTTCAGCCAGACATGGTGTCACATGCTTGTAATTCCAGCATTTGGGAGGCTGAGACAGTAGGAGGATGGTGGTTTGCAGACAGCCTCAGCTACATAGTGAGGCCTCTGCAACTCAGTGACACCTTGTTTCAAAATAGAGAATAAAATATAGAGCGGGGATGTAGCTCGAAGGTAGAATGCCCCTGAGTTCCATCCCCAGTAGTGCAAAAACAAATAAATATTACCTTTGAGATCAATGGAGGGATTTCATTAATAACCTATGCTATTGCTCCACCAAATGTATTATTAAGAAAGCATGTGGCCATAGACCAAAGGAGATAAACATGACATAAAAAGATATCCACATCCATATCTAGAAATCTACATTAAAGTACAAGATTTTATGTTCCATGCGCTTGAGGGCTCAGTCTCCTCCTTTCTCTTAATCCTGTTTTTATGCTTTTAGTGGTAAATTAAAGTTTCACATCACTGTTTAACTATAGAAAATTTACATAATAACTTCCCTTGAATTTTTTCTTGCCAGATTTTCCAGGATTTTGTCAACTATATAGTTGCAAAATAAAGCAAGTTATAAGAAAATGAAAAGAAATAGAGAATAAGATAAATCAGTATAAATCATTATTTATGTGATGAATAATACATAAGAATGTAAAGCAGCATAAGAATCATAGGGATGTTTGACATGAGGGAATTTCAGATATTGAGAGTGGATAATGGAATAATGTATCATTTCTGTATAGACTTGGAGGAGGTCAGAGAGTAATCTCAGTAAATATTGAGAGGAATAGTGTCCTGGAAAAGAAAATACCAAGTACAAAAGACCTTTGGTTGGTACAGACTTGTGTGTTCAAATAGTGGTACAGAGTCAAGGAACAAGACTGGAACAGAATATGGTGCATAGTAGTAGAGAAAGTAAAAAAATAGGGGCCAGATCTTTTTTTTTTTTTTTTTTTTTTTTTTTTTGATGGTGGTACTGGGTTTACTGGAAGCCCCTCTACCTCCGAGCTACACTCCCAGTAACTATTTTATACTTTTTTATTTGGAAACAGAGTCTCTTAAGTCAGCGCGGCTGGCTTCGAACCTATATGATCCTCTTGTCTCCGCCTCCCAAGAGCAGGAATTATAAGCGTGTTCCACCATGTCCAGAGGGGCCAGATCTTTTAACACTGCATAGTCTTTAAAGTCATTCTAAGGTCCTTGGTTCTTATTCTTAGTGAGATAAAAAGCTGTTTTGAGCAGAAGAATAGCATGATCTAACTTAATTTTAAAAGGATCACTCTTCTCACTGTGACTCACAAGGCTGGAACAGAAATAGGAAGACCAGTTTGGAGACTGTTACAGTAAATCCAGGAAGAGACTATGAAGAAGAATGGGCTGGTGAGTACAGAACTTATAAAAATGTGTCAGATTCTAGATGTATTGTAAAGGCACAACTGCCAGGATATTTGTAAAGTCCTAGTTTTATAGTCAGTGTTGATGTTCATTCTTTTTTGGACTGAGCAACTCAAAGCTGGATGAGGGCATTTCCTGATGTTGTGAAGACTGAGGAAGAATGATTGATGTTGAAAAAAGAACAAGAGCTCGGCTTGGCATATTTTCTAGATCATTCTAGACACCTCCAGGCATCGAAGGGGTGGTGACACGTCACAGCCAAATATGTGAACCTGAAGTTCAAGGGAGAGGTCCAAGATGACCATGTACATATGGGGGATTAAGGAGTTCTGGGGGTACAAATGGATAAGAAACAGAAAAAAAATCCATGATATCTAGAAGAACTAGGATAGTGTTAAGTTTTAGGAACCAATAAAGAAAAGTTTTGAAGAGGTTGTTTTTGTTTGTTTTACTGTAACATACAAAATAGTTTTTTAAATCATAAATTTGGGTAACCAAATGTGAAAAAGTATATCTTAGTGCCTCAAAGTCAATACTCTGATTTTAAAAAAAGTAAATATTGTATCAATTCATCAGGTACAGATAAATAAAGGGGGGAGCAGTTACTAGTTGCTAAATTAGAGATATTTTTATATATTCAGGCTTATGGAAAGTTCTTAGAAGAGTGGAAGCATCACACTTTATCACTAATATCTATTTGGAAAAGGTGAAATTTCTTTCTCAATTTCTGCATAAAATATTTGCACTAATATTACTTTAGTACTGGAGTAATAGTGAAAGAAAATTAAATAGGTAAGCCACAAAATCTCTGTCCTTTAAAAGAATGTTTAACACCTAGAATACAGAATAAAGGATGGTCTCTAGAACTTAAGCTTTTCTTATGTAAACAAATATAATGCTCGTTTTGCATTAAGAAATTTCCCATCTCTCCAGCTCCCTGATGAATTTGGGCAGTATTAACAGATCTCATTCCTTTTGTTTTTTGCTTTCATGTTATTAAACTATAATGCCGTTAACAACTATTTCAAGTAATCTTCCCTCCCTGGTGATTGATGGTAGATACAACAATTATGATGCCAGTGCCGGGGATAATTCTTTACAGATGTTGTCAAATTACAGGTTAAACGGGGGAAAGAGTTTCTTTCTTCCGGCCACCCACTCTTCAATCTCTTGAAATAGGTGCGTGGCACTGTGTATCCTGTGCTGTAGGTATGCCAATTCCCCAGCCTGTCGCTCATCTGGTTTAAATGACTTCCATTTGCTGTTTTAAAGAATGACAGAATGTTATGTTCTGAGTGCTTTGCAGGTACCAAAAATGCAGTAATTCAGCCTTGAATTTTAACTGGCAGAAGGAAGCCCATTGGGTCTGGCAAAGCCAGGCTGATTCCCTCCCCCTTTTATAAATAACATTTGCTCTTACTAATAAAAAAAATATAGTACGAAGACTGTGATTTGCTTCAAAATAACATAGGAGAAATTGGCCTTGATCTGCTGATTGTTAAAGCTGTGTTACAAATGTATTGTGTCTATTTCTCTGTTTAAATTTCTATTGAAAGAAAACACTAAGAATAAAACAAGATTTTATGTTATTTTAACCCTTCACTAACCTATATGTTCTCATTGGAAGGAAATATAGAAATTCCACAGGTAATTCTTCTCTTGGTTATTTAAAATAATGAAGTCATATTTTCTTGGTCATTCAGTTTGGGCCAATGGATTATGGTGCTGCATTCCTTTAGTTTTGCATTTATTTTTCTAAGTGAGTTCACTGCAATTCTCAGCAGGGATATAGGGAAAATTGGGGGATGAGGGACAGAGGATAGAAAAAGAAACTTGGATTGCCAAGTAAACAAGTAAGGTTAGAAAAATGGTTTAGGGATTTAGGTTATAGCCTCACCCAACAACTAACATAAGCCAAGAAAATTTGGTCTACATTTTAGCTGAAATTCCTCCCACCTGAATAAACTGGGGGTGATTATTTGAGCTGTTTCCAAAGAGGTGTCAGGAAGCTCTATTAATAAATATAGTTCCAGAATGGAATATTAAAGGTGCTCTATATCTCTCATTGCAGAATAAATAATAGCAGATATTATTTTAACTGTGGCATAATTTATTCTCAACACAATCTTTCTACTATGTGTGGAAATAATGAAAGTGAAAATAATTTCTTTTCTTTCAGAACAACAGATCATCAAATGTTCATCTGAAAGCCGGGCATGGTGGCACATGCTCGTAATCCCAGCATTTGGGAGGCTGAGACAGAAGGATCGCAGTTCGCAGACAGTCTCAGCTACTTAGTGAGGCTCTATGCAACTCAGTGAGACCCTGTTTCAAATAAAGAATAAAAAAAAAATAGGGCAGGGGGTGTAGCTCGGAGGTAGAATGCCTCTGGGTTCCATCCTCAGACCCCCCCCCAACACAAAAAAAATTTCATTTGAGCTGGGTTTTGTAGTACACAACTGTAATCCAGTACTTGGGAGGCTGAGACAGGAGGATTGCAGAGTTGGGACCAGCCTCAGCAACTTAGCAAGAACAAAAATAAAAAGGACTGGGGGAGTAACTTAGAGATAGAATCCCCCTGGTTCAACCTCCAGTTCCACAAAAAGAAAATGAAAATATATTTATCTAATGTAGCTCAATATATATATTGGCAACGTTTCATTAAAGGCATTCTACCTGTAGAGTGGTCTACTATTTTTTCATAAATCTCTAGGAAGAGAAATGCCTCCCTTTAAACCACTTGCCAATATCTCAAGCTATAAGAATTAGGAAGTACTTACAGGTGTCTACTTAAAATTCTTACTACTGCAATTTAATATCATTAACATGGAATTATCAAGGTATTTTCATCAATCATATTTTGTCATTTTTACTGTTTTCTTAATGACTGGGATATAATTGTTCTTATAATAACTTAAATGACTTCAACTATAAGGCTTTACAAGCAAGTGGCTAAAAAGGAAACACATTAAAACAGAACTGGAAGAACCCAGGAACTTAGAACACAGCCGGATGTTGAACTTCCTTCAGACAGAGTACAAGCAGCCCAGTTTGACTATCCCAGAAAAGATAAATTTTCTAACTTAGTCAATATTTATATTCTAAGCAATAGAATCTGAAGTGGAGGAATGACAACTCAGGTCACTAAGCAGTTTTTAAACTGAATAGGGATTTTGCCCAATTTGCCTTAGTGACTAAAAGTACAAAAAAAATCTTTTGGAATGTGGCTACGTGTTAAGGAGACTTAAAGGAAACTGAAATAGATCAATTACAATTATGTCCAATTTCTTCACATTTTCCTATATCTGGACTCTTTAAAATATGACTTGAGCCGGGCGTGGTGGCACACGCTTGTAATCCCAGCAATTGGGAGGCTGAGACCGGAGGATTGTGGTTCGCGGACAGCCTCAGCTACTTAGTGAGACCCTCTTTCAAAAATAAAGAATAAAAAATAGGGCAGGGGGTGTAACTCAGAGGTCAAATGGCCCTGGGTTCCACCCTCCAAACCTGCAAATCAAAAAAAAAAAAAAATATTACTTGACAGTTCTCATAAAACAAGTAGAGACTCCTTTCTTTAGGACCTCTACTGGTATGGTTTAAGTAAATCAAGGATACTTTTCTCAGATATGAAAAATAAATGAAGGAACCCAACATGGTGGCACAGGCCTGTAATACTAGTACTTGGAAGGCTAAGACAGGAGGATCCGTAGGCTTGAGGCCAGCTTCAGCAGGCAAAATAAGTTCCAGTCTCTAACATAGTTAATAACAGATTTGAACTGAGAAGTAAAAGTCTTTACATCTCTATTATAGGAATTAATTTAGACAGTGATTTCATTGCTTATGTAAATAAGTGATTTATTATAAAGTTACTGAGATAGCAAGAATTTTTTAAAATATTTTTCTTATATTAGATTGAATATTTATTTGTAGACACTTGTGAGGAAAAGCTGAAGGTATCAGTAGAGGTCAAGAGGGTTTGTGTCCTCTATCACTCATTATCTCACTTCTAGGGATTCTATTGGAGTTAGGGAAAATGTAGGACTTACATGAAAACAGAGTTCTCTTGAAGATAAAAATGAGAATGGGAAACAAGGACAACTCTGATTTCCCTTGGAAAAGGCTGTCTAGAAAACACTGTGTGTGTGTGTGTGTGTGTGTGTGTGTGTGTGTGTGTGTGTAGTACAGGGAGTGGAACCCAGGGCTTTCTACTTCCAGGCTACACTCCCAGACCTATTTTATATTTTATTTGGAAATAAGGTCTTGCTTAGAGCTTCACTAAGTACCTGAGGCTGGCTTCGAACCTGTGCAATCCTCCTATCTCAGCCTCCCAAGAGTGGGGATTACAAGCATGTGCCACCATGCCAGGCATAGGCCTAACTTTTATCTGGAGGAAAAACTGTGGCAGAAAATATTCTTAAGTAGAAGTATATGAAAATGTTAGAGGTTCTCTATAACAGAGCTTAAAGAGATTAGATTGGCTTGACTGATAGAATATTTGGGGCATAACACCATTTCACCAAACTATGCAGTTAACAATAATTCAAGAAAATATTTTTTATTTATAGAAAATCTTACTTCATTGTGTTTTTTCTTATTTTTTTCATTCAAAATAATTTAGTATACTGAAGGTGAAGTTTGAATTCTACTCATTTTTCAGCTCTTTTGCACACCAGATCATAAGCTGTAATATCTTCTAATACTGGCAAAAAATAGAGGAATAAACTAATAACTGCAAGTATAGGTGAATTCTATGACTAAAAGAAATTTTAAGTTATAGTTAAGAAAAAGTACCAAGTTTTTTTGGAAAAAGTCAGACATGTATCTTTACAAGGTTAAGATTTTAATTTAGTTTTAAGGACAATAGAATTTTTCTTATGGGATAAGAAGAAAAAGGCATTAAAAAGAATAAATATATACATACAATTGGAGGTAGGTGAGTGTACTTCATATTTGAAAAATCCTAGTTTGGTTTAACTGAAATGAAAACTAGGAATATACCGAAGATGATTATAGAAAACATAAAAGAGCCAGATGATGGGAATCCTGTGCCAATTAAAGATTCAAGGGTTCATCTTGTGGGCAAATGAGAGGGGTTCAAACTGAATGTGTGTGTGTGTGTGTGTGTGTGTGTGTGTGTGTGTGTGTGTGTGTGTGTTTTATACTTGGAATTGAACTCAGGGATGTTCTACTGGATATTCTTCATCTGAGATATACCCTCAGCTCTATTTTTTACTTTTTGTTTTGAAACAGGGTCTTGCTAAGTTACCATGTGCTCGCCTTGGACCTGCAGTCCTCTTGCCTCAGCCTTCCAAATAGTGGGATTACAGTCATGTGCCACTGTTCCAGGAAACACACTTTTATATTTAAAAATTATTTAGTACAGACTTTCTATGATAATCATTTAGAAAACATAGCCAAAGGAAAAAATAATGATTTTTCAGTTTCACTTGTATGCCTCTGCAACAGTAGAACAATGCTCCAAATCTTTGTTTAGATAAAGTCATTTACTTATTTGAATTTATGGGGGGATTTATATCGCTATCTACAAATAGATATCAATAGTTAAAGAGATTTTATAGCTTTTTGACATTCAATATATTATGCAGGTTTAAAGGGCTTTGGAAAATGGATGAACTATGTAAGCTGAATAACTTTCCACTTGTAAAAACGTTTCTTAGAGTACAGAGCCCTCAGATTTAATACATAGTCTTGCTTGTTTAAGTACATGGTAAAATGTGGACATGTTTTTCATTTGACAGAACAATCCTGGAGCAACAACGTCGTCTCCATAGGACTGAAGCCAGATTGAAAAATAAATAAATAATGGCAGATACACCTTACTATGAGAGACAATTTAAAAAATGCTTAGTTTTAATGTTTTTATTAAGCAGTGCAATTTTATTTCTCTCTTAAGTGAAAGCCTTCTCTGTTTATCATCATGGGTTTAACTTTTACATGATCTGGATATATTTTTATCCCTGAAATTAAAATTCATTGAGCCACCCCAAGCACCTGACCTATTGCAGAATCTCTCTTGTATTACTTCATGTATGCAATAGTTTGTTTTATTCTTCATTAGAGTCTTGCAAGAGTAATTTCAATTTTCTAGCTAATAGTTTAGATAAAAGTCTGGAATCCCATGGCCAACTAGGCCTCCAAGGCAGTCATTAGCCATTTGATAAAGCCATTGAAAACACAGAGAATAGACATCTTTGATTAATACAAATAATAGAAAATTTCCTAACTAGTGTTTGGTCTTGGGCTGCTTCCAAAGTAGTAATTCACAAAATATGACTTTTTTTCCTTTGGAGAAGTTATAAAATTTTGTTTGTTGGAGGTAAGAAAGGAAATGTAATTAAAGGCTAAATTCAGACTCACATTTCATTTTAACCAAAAGAGTATGTGTGATTTGGACACCAGTCACCTAGGCACTTCCTATTTTAAGGCAGTGCACATTGTCAGCAAATCAAATTATCCAATAGCAAAACTACATCTGGCAGAGCTAACTATGCCAGGTAACCTTAAATAGAAGCTCGAGGGTAATTAACTGTGTTACAACACTGGGCTTTGCTGGTAAGAGTTATCTGAAGTTCCCCTTTGTAGCACTGCTATTAAAAGAATAAAATGGGAAGAGGTGAAATGAAAACATTAGACTTGTGGTTGTATGTGTGTGTTTTAATGTCCCCTTTGCATCTGAAAGTGCTAATAACAGCACATTTAAAATAAAGCAACTCTGCAGTTTAATTATATATTTTAATTGTTTTGTTTCTGCATATGGTCCTTATAAAATGAAGCTTTAGATCAAAGATGCTTTAAGAAAAGCCTGTTAAACATCATCTATATTTGGAAAATCAAGGAGCCTTGGATTAGGATTGACTTCCTGTACCAACCTATTCGGAAAATACCCAGTGAAATTATATTATTGTTATCATTAGAAATTTGAAGGAAAGCTTTAATTCTAATCATATCAAAGGAGTTTGTAGAGGGCTGCTTGTATTGAATTTTTAAAAATGTGTTACGCTTTTGGAAGGATGTTTCAAGTCTGCATTGAGGAAGTGTCCAACACATGCACATGCGCACATACACATGATTTCTAAAGTTCACAGAGTTCAGATCTGATCACACCTTTTTTTTTTCTTGTGGGCTATGATATCACTTAGATGAAACCCAAAGTGAGTCTGAAATCTCCACTAGTATTTTACATCTACCATGTTATTTTTGCTTTACCAGAAATATTAAGTAAAATCCATACTCTTTCCTATATGCAAAGTTCCAAGGAAATTTGTCCTCATGGATGACAGTCAAATGATCTCATTGGTCTGGAATAGTCATGATGTTTCAGAAAAGGACAAGGTGTTTGTCTTTAAAGGTAAAGGAACCAAAATACCTTCTGTGTG